>NC_143255.1:130387815-130547134 GCF_984573655.1 Nuphar pumila | reverse complement strand
AATCAAATTCGAAACAAGAATCCATACATGTAATCAAATTCGAAATAAACACAACATAAACCCACGGAAATCCTAAATCATCTCAGAATTCCTCCGTCTCAACTTCAATCGAACTCGAAACCCTAGATCCAGCAACGGAAACGAACTCCAAAAAGCCGCATCTCCGTTGGATTTTCCGGTCGATGGCCGGAAATGACAAACCGGTGCAAACAGAAAGGACAAAAATGAGAGATAATCTAACAAATAAAAGGATAAACACAACCACAACAAGGCAGGCGAAAGATTCAAAGAAGAAAAAAAAAAGAGAGAAATTTTTGAGGAAGAACGGGGGGCCTAACCCGATTCCGATGACGAGGGCTCTGAACTCCCATCTCCATCTCCGGACTCATCCCTCAGTGTCCGATCCCTTCCTCCGCCACGATCAAGACGGACGAGACGTCTCTTCTCCGTCCCGCACACGTCTCGTATTTATAACCGACCCCCCCTTCGCACGCGTGACTTTGGCCGTTTCCCCTCGCACGAGTGATCGCCGCCGTGGTCCCCAATAGATTAGCTTCTCCCCCTTCAGAGTTGTGTGTTAATCTGCCCGTAAATGACTTAAGAAATCACGAGAATATCCTTGGTAAAAGTTGAACCCGGATCGGGTCTTATAGATGCAAACCGTTCATTAAGTCTTTCCCAAGGGCGAGCCAGAAACCATGCCATATCACAAACTGGGTCCGAGACTTTTAAGTTTCTGGAGACTATTACGATCCGAAGTGAGTTCATGCATGTGTTGGCCAAAATTCACTGCATCGTGGACTAACGGAAACAAAGACCTCATCGTATCCTGAACCGAGTCCGAGCATGCAAATTGGATCGTACGTGTACTTTGGAGGGCCTGAGTCTTGTTCGGTTGCAGGCCAGATCTCTCCACGGCCCAGCTTCCAGAAGCTCCAAAAAATCCAATCATGCTGGCCAAGGTCCTTGCCATTTCCAAGTCTTCGATTGATCTGATCATCGCTCAAACATCCCTTGCGAAAGACGTTGGGTAAGCGGGAACTCAAGCTTCGGGGCCCTCGCTGATAGAAGAAGAGTACCTATGCACTATATATGTTCCGGTTCACTGATAAGAAAGATAGAGTTGGTTGGGGTAGGGTTCCACAATGTGAGTGAGACTCTAGATATCCTGAGAGATGATATATATAGCCAACTAATGGTTGAATCTATTAGATCACTTACCCAAATCCATAAAGTGCATCGTTCCGATTGGTGTGCAGAACCCTATCGAATCGTAGGCTTCGTTTACAGAATGGGCGCGGAATTTGGATCAGGATGCACCAGATCGAGGGCTTCGATGAGTGCCAGAGGAGTTTTGCCTCTCGCTCCAACTTCTTCAATAAGTTGGGCCTAGAGGTTTTCTAGGATCCACTCAACCCAGTTGGTTTTACATTCCAGTCTTTGTTGCCGTGACTAAGGGCGATTTGGTAAAATAAGGTCGAAAAGATACAATCAGGAGAGGGAGGAAAGAGCGTCGAAGGATCGCGATGCGGGTCACACTCTCATCTTGTCCACGGAGTTCACACGCATTTTCATTTCTCTCTCCGCAGCGGAGAGTCGAGAAACTGGTGGGGGAGCGGCCGGTGCTTGTCTTCACACCCATGTTTATATCGTGAAAATTTATTTTGGAAAAGAGAAGGAAACGTTATAAAACTCTCCAAAGCAACTTATATGGTGACTCAACAAGTTTGCCTGCCTTCGTAGTGACACACATATCGCGATCGATATTTACGAAAATATCAGGGGAAAACCATCATATTCTGTCACTCGTTTTTTTAACGCACAAAATATCTTCTTATTTTGAATCATTGTTATTATTCTAAATTTTATATTTTTGACTTAATCAGGAAATGTAGCAATATTCATGTTTCTGTTGGCAATGTGTTTTTTTTTATTGGTAGTATTTCACGAAACAATGGTTTTGATGTATTTTTTATATGTTTTCCTTATATAATTTCAAATTCTGATATTTTTATTTGTTGATCCCAATGTTGTCAGTATGGGTCCTAAATTAAGTAAAAAATATTATGGGTCAATCATAATGTGAACGTTTTAAAACTATTAAAATAATATTTTTATTATTTATTAAAAAAAATAGCTGATTCAAGGAGTGAAGCGTATCGGTCGATACAGGACGCGATACTGATAACATTGGTTGATACTAATGGATAAAATTACAAGATGGATTATATCATCGTATGGTTTAATATTTATCAGTGTTTTTTCACTCTCGAAGAAACCACACCATGATCATAGACCTAGTGGCGCTGGCAGTGTAAAATTTCGAGGGCTTACTAATTAAAATATAAAAATACAGTTTATTTATTCTTAAAAAATGTACTTTATTAATATTTATTGTAATCACTAGACACAACATAAGATTACGTGGCCCTCGTGATGATATCGTGGCCCATGCTTTTTATTTTTAATTTTGATTTAATTTGTTGGAGTGAACATGTCATCTGGTCTGAGTAATTAATATGCCATCGATGATGCTGCCATGAAACATGTGATTTTGCTTTGGATGCTTCATTTAAGTCAAGGCAGACACAAAATTAGTGTAAGAATGACATCTAGGGCTGTCAATGGGTCGGGTTTGTCTCAGTCTTTGATCCAATCCGACTTGACCCTAACCTGGTTATCCAAGTATGAACACAAAATTGCTGAGCTGAATGTTGTTTGGGTCGATCCAAACATGACCCGAATAACAAGTGGATCAGGGTTGGGCTGTGATTTTTGCCGGGTATCCAACTTAACCTGGCTGACTTGAGTTTTTTTTTTTAATGTAAAAAGTGTATAATCAAACACCATGTAAATTATGTGAGCTGGATTTCAGATTCTAGTTTTTCAACCTCGACATAATCCAAACCCGAACACAATGACATCATTAGCGCTGCCATTATGGCCCGGTTCTGAACTCACCAATGTTGTTAAAATCGGTCTGAGTCAGACGATTTACATCGAATTCGGCCCAAGGAAATTCAAAAGGGGCTGATTAAAAGCCGTTTCGATTAATTTTTCTAATATTTTTAAGGGAGTTAAAAAATTGGTTTAATATTTTTTATTGTTTAATGACACGTGTCATCTGATGGTGAAAAGTTGTTGATTCACAAGCCATTCGTTTTGATTCGATTATAAGGTACCGATTCACCTAGTGACCGATTTTAACCATATTGGAACTCACCCAGGTCCATTTAGGTTGCTTCTGAGTACGTTATATTGGTTTGTTTAGCCAGCCAGGTCAAACAAGCGATGCTCCAAAAACATGTCCGGTTCAGTCATAATAGAGTTCTGGATATGGATCTGATGTGGGTACCTGCCATACCATGTATTTGGTATAAACAGATAAGTTGTACGGTATCAGTTATATGCTGGTATATGAGATACAAGGAGATGCTCACTCTAAGATCGACTGTAAACAAATACTGCATCTTGGATTCCCTTAAAATCTGGAGATCTAGAATTCATTTTTCAGCTGAAATTGATAGTTAAGACCCAATTCTGACCCAGACCCGCCCATCCAATTTCAAATATGGCAAGATCTGTCCACATATATGTTCCAACCTGGACTTGGAAATATGATCCCGGTACTGCACGTTGGTTGGATCTGGTCAGAACCAAGTCCAATCATTTGCATCCAAACCTACACTAAGGGGGTGTTTGCTTGTCATGAAATAGGTTGCTGCGGCACCCTTTCCATGGATTCCTCTGCTGTGGAAACTGAATTGGAACCCCCCACGAGAACTGTTTTCGCAGAAAAGGAGGGTCCAGCATGTAAAATGACATACTCATCGAGGCGTTTCCACGATGCCATGTTTGTTTTGGCATTGTGGGCTAGTTCTGCGAAAATGCTTCTGCAAAAAAAAAACTCAGATTTTCTGTGACAAGCAAACGCCCCCACCTATAAGATACATGCGTGGATCGTATGGGACCCACATCGATTCCAGGCCTTAGTAGTTGAAAATTTGTCTATAGAGATCTAGCATGCAAATGCTGAGCTGGAGCAAGGTCCAACATTGATGTCCACTACAGCACCAACATTCTCAGTCTTCTAGAAATGCTCTTTTTAGTAATTCTAGTTAATAGCTATTAATCAGGCATATATCCAACAGCAGAGAATAGATGGAAAATTTTCTCATTGAAAATTTTACTTCAACCATATAATCTTTGTGGAATCTTCTCCAATTGCAGCTCTCGGATTTTATTCGAAAATTACGCGACAATTTTTAGACCGGTGGAATTGTATGATTGCAGGCCTAATGGGGACAATCATGTCAGTTGATGCGAATTTAATATCTTATTGACTCTGAGACAATTATTGTTATTTTTTTTTAAAGGCAAGCTGGGGTTAAGCAGACCCCTACCAGTTATACAACGATGCCATTGGGATTTGAACTTGCAACGTCCCAACAAAAGGTGACGTGCAATAGCTGCTCCTACCAGACAAGTGGAGCGCCCCATTGATACGACAATTATTGTTATCTCAAAGGGATGATGAGTGATTCCATGGCATTGGATGAGCCCACCACGTCTACCAGACTCCACCATCACGGGTTCTTCCACTAGGGTTCGTGTGCCAAGCGTCATTGTCTCATTAATAGGGTTGGGAAACAGGTAGAGCAGCTTGTGGTTAGGTTCGCCGTGAACTCGTTTGTGTTTGGTTCATGTGCCAGACTAGCCAAGTCACGAGAAGCTCATTAACCAAGAACGAACTGAGCACGAACTCTTTAGAATATATTATATAAAATTTAAGTGCAATATTTATAACAAAAATGGTATCGTACAGCTGGTTATATTGTATAGAATGAAAGAGGTCTCATATTCAAAAAAAATTGTGTGGGCGATACTAAGTTTTACGTTTTTTTTTACACGAGCCCGCTCGTCTAACTCGATCTCGGCTCGAGATCAAGCTCAACTCATCTAGTAATTAACATGAGCCGAGCCTGAGCTGACTTAAATGGTAAACAGGCTGAGCCTGAATAGGCTAAGCTCAACTCTATCAGCTCGTTTACCAGCCCTAGCGACGATTTATAGGTACATAGTGATATGCAGGTGCCGCAATATACCGGCACATCGATTTATAGGCACTACGAGTTACAGGCATCACGATTTATTGGCACTGCGATTTGTAGGCACTACGAGTTACATGCATCACGACTTATTAGCACTGCGATTTGTAACTATCACGATTTGCAGACACATCGATTTACGTGATTCGGTCTTTAAGACCTACGTCCACGAAAGGCAACCACTGCAACTCTTTATTTTTCTTTCAATGATATCATATGAGGTACATCATGTTTTTTATAACAAAGTTAACTAACTCAAAGAGGATATTTAAGAGAGGAAAGAGGAAACTCAATCTTATCCCAACAGGGAGATAGAGAGATTTAGAAAACTTAACAAACAACGGTTGCCGACTTCCCTTATCTTCATCACTCCCCCTCAAGTGGGGTGTAAATATCATGACATCCCCACTTGTTTAACATGTCCTTGAGTTGAGCCTGTGTGATTCCTTTTGTTAGCTCATCTGTAGCTTGATTGATACTCTTTGTGTAAGGTGTACAGATCTCACCACATTGAACTTTTTCCCTAACAAAGTGCCAGACAATTTCGATATGCTTAGTTCTTTCATGTAAGACAGGATTAGCTGCAATGTGAATATCCGCTTGGTTATCACAATACATTGGTATAGGTGAGCTTGTATTGAACCCGAGCTCAGATAAAAGATTCTTGACCCAAATGAGTTCACTGGTAGTGGTGGCCATGGCCTTGTATTTTGCCTCAACACTGGATCTAGAAGCCATACTTTGTTTCTTGCTCTTCCATGATATTAAATTATCTCCGACTATACACAATAACCTGTAATAGATCTACGATCCAGGCTACCTGCCCAATCAGCATTTGAGAAGCCTTTTATGTTTATGTTGTCAAGCCATACCATAATCCTTGTCCAATCACCTTTTTCAAATACTTGAGAATTCAATCAACAACCTTCATATGACTTTGGCAAGGAGCTTGCATATGTCGATTCACCTGACTAACAGCATATGTGATGTTCGGACGAGTAACGGTCAGATATATCAACTTTTCAACAATTCGTTGATACTGAGTGATGTTTGCAACTAGTTCATCTTGATCTTTCATTGAATTACATCCGGTTTCTATAAGAGTATTAACAAGTTTACTTCCAAGTTTTTCAGTTTCCTTAAGTAAATCGAGAGTGTATTTTCTTTGAGACAAAAATATCTCCTTTTTTGAATGAGCCACCTTTATGCCTAAAAAATATTTTAACCTACCCAAATCTTTAATTTCAAATGGTTTTTAAATAAGTTCTTTGGCAGCAGTAATTTTTTGAACATTGTTTTCGGTGATGATGATATCATCAACATAGATCAACATGATAACCATCGAGTCATTTTCCCTTTTGAAAAATATAGAGTGGTCTGCAGAATTTTTAACAAACCCATACTTTTCAACAACATTGCTCAATTTAAGATGCTAAGCTCTTGGAGATTGCTTCAATCCATATATGGATTTATGAAGCTTGCAGGCGAGAGAAGGATCTTTTTCTTGAGGATGACCTGGCGGCAAGCTCATATAGACTTCTTCTTGAAGGTCGCCTTGCAAGAAGTCATTCTTCACATCAAGTTGATACAAAGGCCAGTTTAAATTGCAAGCAATGGATAAAATAATACGTACACTATTCATTTTCACAACCAGGGCAAATGTTTCTTCGTAATCGATTCCTTGGGTCTGAGTGTATCCCTTTGCAACAAGTCTTGCCTTGTGTCTTTTGATAGATCCATCACTTTTAAATTTATTTTTTAAAATCCATCGACACCCTATAATCTTTTTCTTCTCCGGAAGGGAAACAATTTCCCATGTTTTATTTTTATGCAGAGCGTCAACTTCCTCTCTCATCGCCTTAACCCAAACTGGCTCATTTTTGGCTTCTTCATATGATGTTGATTCATGACTGGCATCAATAGAGCTGAGAAATGCCATGAAAGCCTTTGGCAAATGCCCATAGCTAATTTGTTTTTCAATAGGATGTTTAGTTGGCGTAAAGGTAATAAAATCTTTCAAGTGATCAGGAGGTCTAGAGACTCACTGAGATCTTCTTACATCTGGATGGTGGACCACTACCTGTTCATTGAAAGTTTGACACGTATTATTTGGGGGCAGATCATCCATTCTTTGGGGATCACTAATGGATCTAGTAACTTTGGTTATCAACAAATCATCATAGGCGTCAATACTGGGGAGAACCACCTCCCCCTCATGACATTCTTCTTTAGGGACATATTTGAAGAAAGGTGTATCTTCCTCAAAGTTGACATCATGCGAGATGTACAAGCGTTTTTCTTCTAAATTATAACATCTATATTCCTTTTTCGTCGTAGAGTATCCCAAGAATAAACATTTTTGAGCTCGGTGACTGAGTTTGTCTCAGTCGCCTTTAGGGATTAACATATACATGATACAACCAAAAACTTGCAAATGTTCAACACTCGGTTTTTTTCATTTCAGCAGTTCCCATGGGAATCTTCCTTGAAGTTTTACCGACGGGAGGCGATTTATAATATAGCATGTTGTCATGATAGCGTCACTCGAAAATATTTTTGGCATATGAGTTTGAAAAAGTAAGGATCTAGTTACCTCGAGAAGGTGCATATTTTTTCGCTCGGCGACTTCATTCTGTTGTGGAGTTTCAACGCAAGCAAACTGATGATCTAAGCCATTTTGATCTTCAAATTCTTCAAAACTCTTGTTTTTGAATTCTGTCCAATTGTCATTTCTCAAAACCTTAATCCGGGCATCAAACTGTGTGCAAACCATATTGTAAAAATTCTTAAATCTTTTAAAAACTTTATCCTTGGATTTGAGCAAGTATATCCATGTCATTTTTGAGTGATCATCAATGAATGTTAAATAATACTTAAAACCAGTATGTGATGTCGTGGGTGCAGGACCCCAGACATCTAAATGAACAAGATCAAACAATTTACTAGAAACATTGTCAGATATTGGGAATGGAGGTTGAGTCATCTTCGCATATCGACAAACATCACACATATGAGTGTCAAAAGCAACATCAGGAACCAAGGTTGAAAGAGACCTGTTGGAAGGATGTCCCAGCCTGAGATGTCATCTCTGACCATTATTCACACTTCGATTGGAGATCATAGCCGAGTCTTCTTTATTTATCACATAGAGGCCTGCTTAAGATGCCCCTCACCAATCTTCATGTGCGTTAGACGATCCTGAAAAATAACATTGTATATAGAGAATACAACATTGCAATTTAGTTTCTGTGTCAGTTTAGAGATAGATAATAAATTTGAAGAAATCTCTGGCATGTGAAGGACTGAAATCTTTTTGTCAAACAAATATGTTTCTCCTCTTCCCCGACTTGGATGGTGGATCCATTGGCTATGGTTACCGAACCTCTCTCATATATTGGCCACATGTTTTGGATATTTGTTGCAGATTGAACCATATGATCTGAAGCCCCTGAGTCTATAACCCAAATATTTGGTTTTTGTTTTGAGGAGGAAGAACACATACCTGTCTCGGTAGACATGACAATTGATGCAACAATAGTAGGGACGTCCTTCTTGTTTTCCTCGACGTTGTTTGGAAAATATCTTAAAGAGCCTAGAGAGAACAGATTATCATCCTTAGCAAGATAGGTTGTTTTAGTTCTAGTAGTATCTTTCCTTTCATCTCTATAGTTGTTAGATTTACCATGAAGAAACCAGCACTTATCTCTATGATGTCCTTCCTTTTTGCAATGAGAGCAAACAAGACGTTTTCCTTTGTGTTTATTCGATCAATCTTCATTCTTCATATTTTGAGGTGTGAAGTACATGTTATAGGCAACTCTCTCACTCGAATCTTCGGTGAATGGCTTGGTATTATTCATCATTACTTTTCTACGACTTTCTTCCCTCAAGATGACAGATAAAACATTACTAAGAGATGGCAATTCCTGCCCTAAGAAAAATTGACTTCGAATAGGTTCATAGTTTGATCCAAGCCCGGCTAAAAACTATTTTTTTCCTTGTTCTTTAAGTTTTTGAATAGTGTAAACATCTGAAGAAGAAACGACCATAGAGTCCAATTCGTCCCATATACTCCTGAGTTTTCCAAGATACTCACTCACGGATGAGTTGTTTTTCTTGTGTTCATGTAGGGTCTGGGTGAGTTGATACATGTGAGCTATGTTATTTTGCTCACTGTACAACTCCTTAGCCGTAGTCCAAATTTTCTCAACGGTATGGAAGAACAAAAAACTCTCAGCGATTTTAGGCTCCATAGAATTAAAAAGCCAAGACATAACCAAGTCATTGGTTGATTGCCATTCATCGATTTGTGTTTCATCTTTATCTGGTTTGGGAGTTTTTTCATTGATGAAACCTAACTTGGATTTACCGCTCAAGAATAGAGTCACCGATTTGGCCCAAGAAATATAGTTGGAACCATTGAGTAAGATAGAGGTGATCTTGAGAAAAGGAGATACCTGCTCCTAAATGACAATATTTTCTGATGTGTTGGCCATGACAAAGCAGGCGGCAGACTGTGGAGATTAGTATGAAGCGGACAATAGGATCAAAACTCCCACTCTGATACCACGATGATTTATAGGTACACATCGATATGCGGGTTCCATAATATACTGACACATCGATTTATAGGCACTACAAGTTACATGCATCACAATTTACTGGCACTGCGATTTGTAGGCACTACGAGTTACAGGCATCATGACTTACTGGCACTGCGATTTGTAACTATCACAATTTGCAGATACATCGATTTACGTAGTTTGGTCTTTAAGACCTACGTCCACAAAAGACAACCACTGCAATGCTTTATTTTTCTTTCAATCATATCATATAAGGTACATCCTGATTTTTATGGCAAAGCTAACTAACCGAAAGAGGATATTTAGGAGAAGAAAGAGGAAACTCAGTCTTATCCCAACAGGGAAATAGAGAGATTTAGGAAACTTAACAAACAACGATTGCCGACTTCCCTTATCTTCATCACCTACTCATTAACAGCGAAAACACTGAATATACACAATTACAGGAGACCACCCCTTTTGTGGTAAGGTCTCTCTCTCTCTCTCTCTCTCTCTCTCTCTCTCTCTATATATATATATATATATATATATATATATATATATAATTACAGTTATACAAAATTACACTGAATATACACAATTACAGGAGACCACCCCTTTTGTGGTATTGTCAAACACTCAATTTGCTTGACCATCTATTGAAGCTATCAACGACACTATTTTTTTTGCCAAACAGGACATTAGCGGTGGTTGCAACCATTGCTAAAGACCTTTTTCCACTCGGGTCTTTAGCAGTGGTCAAATACCATAAATGTTTCTTTTTTTAACATGTGGAGCTCAACCTTGCGTCTGACACTCACACTTTGGGTGTCTGATGATACCATCGTGGGGCTCATCATCCAACTGCTCTCCGCCCGACTCGACATTGCCACCAGACGACACTTCGCCGAGCTCTGCAGGGACGAGTACCCGGTGGCAATGAGGGTCTCAGTGTGGCTCAAGGCAGAGGTCACACTCATCAGAGCAAATATCCATGAGGTCATCGTGAGCATCATTGCCATCAAAATCCTCAGCAACGGGTTCCTCCTCCTCTGGGTTGGCGTGCTCCTTATTGGTGAGGTTTCTGTGGCATTTTCCTTTATTGTTGGATTTGGAATGATTATGCAGTGATTGTTGGTTTCTCTGGTATTAATTAGCATTATTGGATTAAGCATTAGGGTTTCTCTGCCTTTACTGCAATAATGTCACCCTCACATACACACACATACACATTCAATTTACTGTGTTGTGGATATATGAATTTATTTATTTTTTGTACTTGATTATGTGCTTTTAGGTTTTATTTCCTTTCATATTGATGCTCAAGATATGGTTTTGTGTAGCTGTTTGTTGATTCAATAAGAAATTTGTCTTCTTTTTTTTCTACTGTGGTGCTTGATTCCATATTAACGTTTTGTCAAAAGTTGAAGCTGGAGAGCTGATTTGTTAATTTTTGGCGTGTGGGTATATGCTTTTGTTTGCAGACACCCATCCAGATAAGAGGTAGTTGTTACTGGGTATGACCTATGAATTACTAATTTTGTTAGTACTTTCCTAATGTAGTTTTACTGTACTTAGAAAGCAATACTTTTGTTGGTTTCTTTAATATGAAAATGGATGTATTTTATATCTGTTGATCAAAGCTGGTAAATCTAATTAAGGAAACTCATCATTGCTTTTTACATAAATGTCTACTGGTAAATACTAATGCATCTTGTTGTGTTTGGTTTGTAGTATATCACATAGTGTACCATGTTCTTAAGGAAAATTTTGGTGCAGTGCATGGACTCTCAATCGTCAGTTGAAATAATGTTATACAATGATTTTTTTGTTGGTGTTCTTCAAAACAAAATCGGAATGTAAAACAGAAATACATATAGGTAGATGCTATGAATGAAACAATGTGTGGGTGCTAGGCGTTTTTCTTAGCCTATTGATGCTCATGTTGAGCCCAGGCTGTCATGTCAATGGTGAGCAGGACCTTGAACCCAAAATGAGAAAGAAGAGGACACCCCTTAGTTGTTCTCATCATGCAACCAGGCCCCCTTTTATAGGCTTCTAAGAGAGGCCTGTAGTAGTAGGAGTGGGTGGATACCACTACTGGCGGTTACCCTGCATGGCAGTTACAATATCTGCTTTGTAACTCTTATGAGTTGTTCCACCCCATGATGTACCCATGTCAAACAGGGTCACTTCAGGTTGGATCCTATCCATATTTCAACATTCTCCTACTTGACCCATTGACATGGAAAAATACTACATCAAGGTTTTAATGTTATCTTGATTCAATTTTCATGAAGGTTCACACGCTATCCTTTATCACAAGAATGAATCATAAAAATTATGAAGATGAACACCTCTTTATGAAATGTCATATTTTCATGTACTACAATATAATTTATTTTTAGTACTTTAGCATGTTAAGATTACCTTTATGAATATGTTGCTCTCTAACACATTTTATTGATCCTTTAATATTGTTATTCTGCTATTCTCTCTAACCAAACGAAAGATCCTTTATACAGAATCAACAATACACAAAATTATAGAGAATCAATTTAGTTTCACAAATGTGATCACACATAACTATAATGTAATGCCATACATTAGAAGAAATCAAACAGACCCATCTCATTTACATGTTGGGAATATAATCCTGGTGTTATCCGTTTAGTAAGAGAAACCACAGTCATTTTCTTTGTACCGATTGTATCAATACATACTAAATGATTCTCAGTTATTTCTTTAACAACAAAGTATTTTAACTTCATGTGTCGACACAAGGTTGAGCTATTGTTGTTATTCAATAAGGATATGACATCTTTATTATCACATAAGATCTTTAGTGGCCTTCCAATAGAGTCCACTATACCAAGATCCATAATGAAGCTTTTAATCCATATAGTCTGAGATAAAATATTGTATAAAATTAATAATATTTACCCCAATGGATTTTAAAAATTCATTCGCTGTCCTATAGTGAGAGATGATACATCGAATATTCTTAGTCACTCGCGATTGCAAAATCAACAGGCTAAGATTATTCGAGTACTCCAACTTCTCATAGACATATTTTTAAGCGGTCTTACTTCTCATAGACAACCTTTAGAGTAGTTGTTCTATTCTTCGTATGAGAGAGAGATTAATCGTTCTATTCGACATTTATATTGAAAAGATAAATATGCGATACTTTATTATTCACCCTTTCTGAGACAAACATAATTGAACCATTATAATTCTACTTTAGTGGAAACGATAATATCCATAGTTGCTTCATCTCCTTAATTTGCAAGAAATTGACTTCAATGGTGAAACTAGCAGATTATGTAACCAGAGGCAATTCAACACTGTACCTTTAGATACGAACATGCTTCATGGGCTACTATATACATCTACTATTACACTCTATATGAATTTGAAATATAATGACCTACCTTTGGGTAGAATCATTGTTTTATAAAGTCACACACAATCATAGTATTGAATCTTAATATGTTCAAAGAATCCCTAATCAACACAACTCAGATCACTTTGGTGAATGCATGAGTTAGTCAATCAAGATCTTTTACCAAAAATAAATTCATATTATGGAGCATGCCTATGCACACATGATAGTGCATGCATATTTATGACAAAATTGCATTATATCATCAAAAAATGCAGGTTCATGTTTGAACTTATATGCATAAACAAATTTTGATAAAAATACATCACGAATGTCATGAATTTAGTCATAATTCATGCTTAAAACATCACGTATAACTTAAATAATATCAAATGCATGTAAAAAGCCATGATTCCATGATAATAAACACTTATAAAGCATTAAAAGTAAAAAAAACACACTTTTAAGTAAAACTCAGGGTCCTCATGCTGGAACCGATCATAAACTACTCTGAATCGGTCTAAAATGGCCCGAACTGGTCATCTAAGGGTTTGAACCGATTTTCGAATAGTCAAACCGGTCTGAAAAATGTACAAAAGCTCATAAACCCTTAAAACCGAATGAGAAAATCATTGTTCCTTCATAGATTCATGAAAATAGGGTTTTTACATTAAGCAACCGGTGAAAAACCAATAGGAACTGGTGAAAAATGACTCTAAACCGGTCTTAGAACACACCATATTAGGTATGTCTCTGGATTAGGAGGATTCGAATCCGACCCAGACCCATTAGAGACTCTATGTTTGGGTTTGATATGGACCAGCCGAACCCGGATCCTATTATGTTTTGGGTCTGGGATGTTTCTGGACAGACAGAGTCGTGGTCTTGGATTTGACCCGGGTCATATTTAAACCGGATCTAGGTTTGAATCAGGCCGGGTTACTGAGTTTATAAGACCCATAATTTTTCAGCAAAAATTATGAATAAATCCATAAGGTATTTTATGTAAGAATAACGTATGAAACCAAAATAAGAAATTAATAGATTTCAACGAACCAACTATACTTATGAAGTATATATCATCGCAAATATATGCTCAATCAGTTAAAGAGCCATAACTTTCTCCCTGAGTAAAATTAGAAGATTTCAATGAGCCAACTTTCTTAGTTTCATCAATACAAAAAAAATGGTGTACTCATATTTTTCGCAAAAAATATCGACGAAACCCTGAAAATCTATAAAACTCACAAAAATATCTAGCGGGCACCACAAAAGTATCTTGTGGGCCCCACATAAATATCTAATGAAATTAATTAGGTGGACCCCATATAGATATAAAAGTTATTTTATTACTTTATGCCCAAGTTTGGGTCTTGGATCAAGTAAAGGGTTTGGGTTGGATCCACACCATATGTGGATCCAAGACCCATTTGAAAAACTATAAACAGGGGTGATCCCCCTTTAGAAAAATCATTCCCCCTCCTTTCTCTCTCCTCTTTCTCACTCTAGCCTCTCTCTTCTCTCTTGGTTCTAGCCTAGACCTAGCCCACTTGTAGTGAGCTTGGAATTGCTTAGCCCAGGCCTAGCCAATTGCTCAAGACCCACTTGACCTATCAGGTTAGCTTTTCTCTCTCTTCTTTGGTTTTGGTCTTAGCCTAGGTCAAGACCAAGTAAGCTTGAGCTCACTTAAACCCAGTTTGGACTTGACCATTTGGTCTTGATGGCTTGATCTTCTAAACCTTTTCTTGCCTAAACCCAACCCATCCGACTAAACCTAACCTAATTGAGGTAAGTTCGAATCAAGTTGGGCTTAAGCTAAGTCCAAACCGGTTCTTGGTCTAGACTTCGTTTGATCGTTGATTCATTGGAAACTTTAAGAGACACTCTTAGTTATGGTTATATTGGACATAAAGGACGTGCCAACCACAACCTAGGAGTGCCTCAACCACCTCGTTCGAGCATCGTCGCATATCTTGGTAGGTTTGTGCATTAATCAATGCCAAGGTTCTATATTTCTCGATATATACGTATATGCTTTTCGCATATTTCATATATATGTATTTGCTTATGCTTTTAAGATTGTTGTCACATCGAACGATATTAAGGCTCCTGTTTTATGCAATTTTCTTATGCATTTAAGATTGTCATCGTGTTGAATGATGTCAAGGCTCCTAGTTTCTATATATAACATATATATGTATTTGCTTATGCTTTTAAGATTGTTGTCACGTCGAACAATGCTAAGGCTCTTTCTTTCCGCATATTACATATATATATATATATATATATATATATATATATATATATATATATATATATATATATATGTATTTACTTTCTGAGTGTTATTTAGTTCAGTTTTTCTTGTTGAACAATTCATATGCTTTCATTTACGTCATGACACTATATCGCACAAGCGCTTGCTTATATTACATATAGCTACGCATAAATGAATGTTCAAATGAAAATCAACTCCAAATCGTCAATGTGATTCCATATGCCGCTCCTCGATCAAGATTTTGATTAATGAAGAAGCTCCTATTGAAAAGGCTTCGCTCTTGCGCAAAAATATTTTTTCATAAAAACGTAAGTCACTTGCGCATGACCTAGCTAAGGCCTAAGGTTCTAACAAATCCCGATAGATACAAAATACGCACAATGATACACACCTATCCTCTAGTTAAGCATAGCATTTTCTCCGTCAAAGAAAGAAAGTATTGCTGATTTTTTAAAAAGATGTTCAGCGAGCTTAAAAGAACGCAACGCTTTATCCGCCAAAAAGAGAAAGTGCTGCCAAAATTTTTGAAAGAATCTTAACCAAGCTTAGAAAGAGTGTAGCATGTACTTTATCAAAGAGACGATGTGTTGCCCAATTTTTGACAAGTATTTTCTATAAGTAGAAAGGGTCGTTATGCTTTCTTAGTTAAATAGAGGGAGTGTTGCCAAATTTTTTGGCAAAAGACTTATTTGAATGGCACGATGATGCCCCTATTGTTGAAACCCTGCCAGAATGGCTCGTTCCACCTTCTCCTGAAAGAGCACCCTACTCGTAAGGGTTGGTGCACCAGATTAGTTGTTGCACCTTGACTAGACCAAGTACTCGTTGCGGGTACATACACCGAGCAGTCGATCTGATATGAATGTGGTACATGCATGCTCATATGAAATACTGTTGTACAACTAGACTCGTAAAGACTGGAGTGCCAGAGTTTGTTGTCCACCCAAAAGAGATGAAGTGCTCGCGAATGCCATAGATGCCGAGAGCAGAGTCATGCATGCATATGAATAAAACTTAATGATAGTCCCTAGACCACACGATTGGATTGTGCTTCAGAATACTGAATGAGGTTGGGATACATATTCCCTCAGTGCAGAACACATTGGTTGCCCGAGTGACATTCAAATGTCCTATAACGAACGGTTATGCTACCGAACCCCTTCAGGATTATTGCTCACCGTGGCAGACGGTGATGATACAATTGTGAGTGACATATATTTATCATGAATCGATAGAGTTTAAGGGACCTTCCGTCACTCAAGAAGTTTGGAGGTCGGGTTATCCTTAAGATCTGAGGATTGAACCCCACTACTGTAGTAGAAGATGCATCCAAAATGGCCTGGTAGGGTTATACCGATATGAGTTCTATCGTCCTACCATAGACAGGGTCATTAGGCCTCTGAGGTAACTAAAATACATAGAATAATAAATCCCTAGAACATCGCATTGATGTCGAAGTTCAAGCTTCTCTCATGTATCAGGAAGTGAACGATTAATATTAAAATAATACATTAGTTTTAGGTTTAATAATGTATGAATGTATGAATGAATGTGCATTGTTCGGACAAGTCTTGCATAACCTTGTGAAACGTGTTGAGATCGGTATACTACTGAACCAATAGAGCAAAGACCCATGTTGTATCTGCATAACTAAGCTAAGCTCGAAGAGCTCTCGCTTGGATCTGTGTGATACATATATACAAAGTCTTGGAGACTTGAGCTTAATGTTCTAGACGTAGCCCTAAAAAGGCTCACGTGATATATGTCAAGTCTTGGAGACTTGAGCATAATATTTAAATTGTGGCCCTAAGGAGGCTTTCACGATATATGCTAAGTCATGGAGACTTGAGCATCGTTATTGTGAACTGTAACCCTAAGTGGTCTGTGTATTTTCATAAGTTTATACTTGATTTGATTTGAAAGCTTTCTTACCAGACCAATGATGGTTCTGACCATGTTTAATGGAGAATACAAGTATTGAACCTACAATGCGATATGCGGAGCAAGGCGACATCGAGTTCTAGAGTTTCTCTAGTCAGTGTTGTACCACTTCCTTTATAAAAACCAGTTCCATAGAATACTATTTTTTTAAGCAGTGATGTTTGTAATAAACAACTCATTTTTTATAAATGGAACACTTTGGGTGTTTGGTCACATACTTGTGACTTGTCTGGTGTTTTCTAAAATCAATGACTCATTTTTGTAAGTTTCGCTGTAAAAAAAAGAAAATTCATAAACTTTTAACCAAGTAGTGTTTTGAAAATCTGATGTGTTACTGAATTGGTATCAGTGCCTATATTTGAGAAACTTGTTTCAAGATCCGTCTTGTTCTCAATATCGTAATGTAAGTATATTTTTGAACTTTCTGATTAGGTAAATCCTTGTCAAACTATAGTTGGCAACTCATGATTCATGAGGTTACTGCTATCGGTGTTGAATCATGCACGATGAATGATCGTGCCCATATGAATTCCAATACTGCCAATTTTATGATAAAGAGATGCATTCCGCCAACGAATGCCAAAGGAAATACACCATCGATATGGGTCGACGAACATTATTTGGTCTTAGAGATGAGACCTCATGCATTATTGGACCCCATTACTCGAGTGTGAGGAGTAGCATTACCCTATCGACTTTGGTAGGATCACCAAGTCTGGGAGACAATGACTAGATTTTTCCTGTAGAATTGTATCACTTGTCAAGCTATCACCCAACATCATGTACGCCTAGCCTGTATGACCCGAATGAAGGATACAACTCCTTTTATTCATCCATTTTGATCTTGAATTCTCTGAGTCATAATGTTGCCATGCCATAGAATAAACGGGTATTACCAGCCTACCCAACGACTTCACTTGAGAGTGTGGAAGTGTCGCCTAAGCCAACTCTAACTGCACCTAAGATAAGGTGATATGGCGATCGACGTGCCTATCTGAGGCTATTTATATTGAAAAGAAACTCAGTTCTTATAAACTAGTTGTGCTTGGAGTCGATAGACTCATATGTATGGTTTTTCGCCATCAATGTCTGTCGGTATGACGTGACACTTGCATTTAAAGGCGATGTATGCTTGTTGTAATACAATGTATATATACAAGTAAAGAAAATTTTATTTTCCTATATATATCGAGAAACTGAACCACATTGTTTGTATATGATTAGATGAATGTCTCTTAGGACGGGAAAAACCGCACTGAGTGAGGAGTCTCACACACAAAGATTCCTACTAGAGACTCTCAACAACCTTGTAACTACCATACACGAGACGATGCAAGAACCAACCCTGCTTCACAACGACAGCTTAGAAGGAATAACATATAAGAAGTTTCTCAAACTCGACCCACCGGTTTTTGCTAATAGAGTTGATCCAAAACTTGTTGAAAGTTGAATCGAGGAAACAGAATGTGCATTCTTGATATTAGGAGTGTCAAAGGACAAAAAAACCAACTTCAGCATGTATAGGCTGAAGGATAATGCACGTAAGTGTTGGGATACTACAAAGATCATCTTGTTCTCACAACATGAATTCATCTCTTGGGATGATTTTTGAAGAACGTTTTATGGTCAATTACTTCCCATTACACTCTAAAAACAAGAAAAAGATGATGTTTTTAGAATTGGAGTAGGGTGGTATGAGCCTTATTGACTATACCACCAAATTTTATAATCTTAAGCGGTACTGCTCCTAGTTATTCGAGATTGACCAAGAGAGGGCCGATAAGTACATAAACAGATTACGGAAAGGGCTACGATCTCATGTTATAACTAGCATGCCCCAGACTTTCCAAGCTATTGTGGTGACAACTTTAAAGATTCAAACTGACTGGGAACGATAAAAAATAATCGCAGGGAAGAGGGTGGCAGTGAATAGTAAAAACCAAAAGTGGACGTTCTTGGGTAGGCAAGGATCATTATTACCCTTTCACAAGAGGGAGTTCTAAAGAAAGAACTCTGCTCTACATGTTGTGAGGTCCTCCACCAAAGCAAGAAGTAGTTCAACCTAGCAAGCAATATAACTCTAACTGCCAGAAGTGCAACACAAACCACCCCGAAAGACCATGTTCTCGCGACATGGGTGATTGCCTTTATTATGGCAAAGTAGGCCACTATGTGTGAGATTGTGCCAAGAAGGTTGTAGATGAATAAAAGAGGAGTATTGGATCAGTTGGACCCTCCCAACGAGCACAACAGAGCCCTCAGTTTCAACGACCGCCACCTAGAATGGAATAAAGACCTGTGACAAGTCGTGTGTATGGTATAACTACTAAGCAAGTAGCAAATTGTGACCTGATTGAAGACACTATATCTGTTAATGGACATGTCGCTTACGTCTTATTTGATTGTGGTGCTATTCATACTTTTATCTTCGATGATTTCATCAAACAACTCCACGCTTCAGTAGAATCGATAGTCAAATTAATAGAAGTATATGATTCACTAGGTTCTCGCACCAAATACATCATATGTGTAAAAAACCTTGATAAAGAGATAGCTGAACAACATTTGCCTACTAGTGTCGTCCTACTCGATATAGTGCAGTATGACGTTATTATATAAATGAATTGGTTAGCCTAGAATTATGCTAAGATTTTGTGCCACGAGAGCAGGGTTACTATCTCGACTGACATTACCTAGGGTGGAATATCGATGATCCAAACCTGTCCCATAAAAATGAGTCATATCAGCGTTAAAGGCACAAAAATACCTTAGGAAAGGTTGTGTATCCTTTCTAGTGAGTCTCTCGACAGAAGGACTAACTTCCATGCCCCTTGAGAGTTTAGAAGTGGTGCAGAAGTTTTTCAATATATTTCCCGACGAGCTGTCAGAACTCGCTCTACTTCGTGAGGTTGAATTTGGAATTCAATCCTTACCACAAACTGCTTCAATTTCAAAAGCCCCTTATCGAATGACGCCAACAGAGCTCAATGAGCTAAAGTTTTAGTTGAAAGAACTGATAGAACATGAATTGTTCCGTCCGAGTGTGTCACCTTGGAGATCACCAGTGCTATTTGTAAGGAAAAATGATGAATCATTACATTTATGCATCAATTATAGGATACTAAACCAAACAACCATCAAGAATAAATATATGTTGCCTCAAATTAAGGATCTACTCGATCAACTCAGAATAGCAAGAATATTTTCTAAGATTGACCTCAAGACTAGGTATCATTAACTTAGAGTTAAGGAGTAGGATATACCCAAGATTACCTTAAGAACGAGATCTGACCATTATGAGTTTGTAGTAGTGCATTTCAGATCCACTAATACATTTGTTGCCTTTATACACCTGATGAACCGAATATTCAGGCCCTATCTGGAAACCTTTGTCATCATCTTTATTGATGATATATCCTCATCTACTCTGAGAACAAAGAGCAACAGCAAAAGCACTTGAGGATTGTCTTGAAAACCTTCAAGAGAACCAACTTTATGCCAAATTCTCAAAATATGAATTCTGGCTCGACGGAGTAATGTTTCTTGGGCACGTAATCTTGAAAGATGGTATAATAGTAGATCCTACAAAAGTAGAAGTTGTGTTAGATTGAAAACAACCAAAAAATATCACAGATGTTCACAACTTTTTAGGTCTTGCTGGATACTATTAGAAGTTTATACAAGGCTTTTCTCGAATTGCCTTGCCCATGACAAAACTGTTAAAAAAGGGAGTTAAGTTCAAATGGAAGGACCAATGTAAGGAGTGTTTTGAGATTCTGAAATAGGGGCTTACTACGGCCCTTGTCCTTGCCTTATCTTCTGGTCAAGAAGGCTTCATGACTTACACTAATGCCTAAGAAATGAGTCTGGGTTACGTGTTGATGCAACACGAAAAAATGATCGCATATGCATTACGACAGTTAAGGATCCATGAAAAAAACTATCCAACCCATGATCTAGAGCTTGCCGCAGTAGTGTTCACACTTAAAATTTGGTGACACTACCTATATGAAGAGAAGTTCGAGGTCATGTCAGACCATAAGAGCTTGAAATACCTTTTCTCTAAAAAAGAATTGAATATGCGGCAACGATGATCGCTAAAATTCCTCAAGGACTATGAATTCAAGCTTTCCTATCACCCTAAAAAGACCAATGTCATAGTCGATGCTCTTAGTTGAAAGAATGTCGACACTCTTGCTAGCCTCATAAGATAATAAAAGTTGATGGAAGACTTCGTCAACTAGAGGCTATTTCTGGCTGATCTAGGCAAGATTCAATTGTCAAATCTGATAATGCAACCTGAGATCCTTGATCTTATTGTAGCCAAACAATTCAAAGACCATCAGTATATTGAACTGAAAGCAAGGGTTGAAAAGGAAAACACTTTCTTTCACTTAAAAGAAGATGAGGTATATGGATGAAAGAAAGGTTATGGGTCCCAAATAACCCTGAGCTAAGAGAAGAGATAATCCAGGAAGTGCACAATAGCAAATACACTATCCACCTTGAAGGTAAAAAAATGTTCCAAGATTTACAGAGAAAATATTGGTGGAGGGGTATGAAGAAGGATGCGACTACCTTTGTCTCAAAGTGTTTAACCTGTCAGCAAGTCAAAATAGAACATCAAGGACTTGACAATATGATTCAACGAATCAAAATTCTATAATGGAAATAGGAGGACATTATGATGGATTTCATCATAGGATTACCATGATTTAATATGGGTGATTGTGGACAGACTCACCAAGTCTGTTCACTTTCTGCCAAATAACACCAGATATTCAACAGAAAAATTGGCAAAACTTTATGTTCAGAAAATTGTCATACTCCATGGAGTGTCGATATCTATTATCTCTGATCGTGACCTGAAATCCACCTCTCACTTTTGAGAGCAACTGTAGAGAGCCCTAGGGATGAAACTCAAGTTTAGTATGGCATTCCATCCTCAAACTGAATGGCAATCTGACCAAACCATACAAACTCTTGAAGACATGCTACAAGCTTGTATGTTAAAATGAAAAAGAGATTGAGATTCACACTTAGCATTGGCAGAATTCGCTTACAACAGTAGCCATCACCCTAGTATGGGGATGGCACCATACGAAGCCCTGTATAAAAGACCCTACCGATCACCAATCATTAAGGGCAAAGTGGTTGAGTGAACTTTAGACATGCCCATTATTCTACAACATTATACTGAGCAGGTACATATGATCTGAGAGATATTACTCACTACTCGGAGGTGATAGAAGAATTATGCAGATAAACAGCGTAGGAAACTCACTTTTTTTGTTGGAGACAAGGTTTTTGTCAAGGTCTTCCCAACCAAAAGTGTGTTTTATTTTGAAAAGAAGGAAAGCTCAGCCCTACATTCATTGGTCCTTTCAAAATTTTGAACCGGATAGAAGTGACAACGTACTAAGTAGCATTGCCACCATAATATATTTCATGTGTTAATACTTAGAAAATACGTTCACGACCCTTCCTACATCATCTAACATGAAGACATCAACACCTGAGAAGACAAGACAATGGAGGAAAGACAAATAGAAATCGTGGATCATTGGAAACAAGTGCTAAAAACCAAAGTGAGACGATAACATCATGGTATAGATGATTGTACTTGGGAACCCGAATCTAACATGCGAAAGAAGTATCTTAAGCTATTCACGTAATTTACTTAACAAAATTTTGAAGATGAAATTCTTTTAAGGAGGTAATGATGTAAAACTCACAAATTTTAAGCAAAAATTCTAAATAAATCCATGAGGTATTTTATATAAGAATAACATATGAAACCGAAATGCAAAATAAATAGATTTTAATGAACCAATTATACTTATGACATACGTATCCTCGTAAATATATGCTCAATCAGTCAGGGAGCTATAACTTTTTTCTTGAGTAAAATTAGGAGATTTCAACGAGTCAACTTTCTAAGTTTCGTCAATACAAATAAATGGTGTAATCATATTTTTTCACAAAAATATTGGTGAAACCCCAAAAATCTATAAGACCCACAAAAATATTCGGCGAGCCCCACAAAAATATCTCATCAAAAATATCTTGTGGACTCCACATAAATATCTCATGAAATTAATTAGGTGGGCCCCACAAGGATATAGAAGTCATTTTATTGCTTTATGCTCAAGTTTGGGTCTTGGATCAAGTAAAGTTTTGGGTTGGATCCACATCATATGTGGATCCAAGACTCATTTGAAAAACTATAAATAGGGGTGAGCCCCCTTTAGAAAAAGTGTTCTCCCTCCCTTCTCTCTCCTCTTTCTCACTCTAGCCTCTCTCTTCTCTCTTGGTTCTAGCTTAGACCTAGCCCACTTGCAGTGAGCTTGAACCTGCTTAGCCCAGGTTGAGCCTAGTTGGTCAAGACCCATTTGACCTACCAGGTTAGCTTTTTTCTCTCCTCTTTGGTTTTGGTTTTAGCCTAGGTCAAATCTACTTGACCTAGACTTGGCCTAGTTAGGGTAGGCTTGGACCCAGTTAAATCCAGATTGAACCTAGTTTAGACATGACCCTTTGGTCTTGATGGCTTGATCTTCTAAACCCTTTCCTTGCCTAAACCTAACTCATCCGACTAAACCTATCCTAGTCGAGATAGGTTTGAACCTAGTTGGACCTAAGCTAGGTCCAAATTGGTTCTTGGACTAGACTTCGTCATATCAATGTTTTGTTGAAAGCTGCAAGAGAGACTCTTAGTTGTGACCGTAACAGATGTAAAGGTTGTGCCGACCATGACCTAAGAGTGCCTCAACTACCTCATTGAAGCACCGTAGCATATCATGGTAGGTTTGTGCACTAATTAGTGCTAAGGTTCTACCTTTCTCGATATATATGTATATGCTTTCTGTATATTTCATATATATGTATTTGCTTATGCTTTTAAGATTTTCGTCATGTTGAACAATGCCAAGGCTCCTCATTTCCATAATTTGCTTATGCATTTAAGATTACAGTCGTGTTGAACGATGTCGATGCTCCTGCTTTTAGCATATTAATGATGCGAAGGCTCCTGCTTTCTGCAATTTGCTTATGCTTTTAAGATTGCTATCACGTCAAACGATGCCAAGGCTCCTGCTTTTTGCAAATACATATGTATTTGCTTTCTGCAAGCTATTTAATTTTGTTTCTTCTGTCAAACATTACATATGTTTTCATTTACGCCGCCACGCTATATCACACATGCTCCTACTTATATTACATATAGGTACGTATAAATGAGTGTTCAAATGAAGATCAACTCCAAATCGTCAATGTAATTCTATATGTCACTCTTCGATCAAGATTTTGATTGAGGAAAAAGATCCTATTAGAAAGGCTACATTGTTGCTCAAAACTGTTTTTTCGTAAAAACCTATGTCATTTACGCATGGCCTAGCTACAGCCTAAAGTTTCAATGAACCTCGATAGATGTAAAGTATGCACAACGGTGAATATATATTCTCGAGTTAAGCATAGCATTTCCTCCATCAAAGAGAGAAAGTGTTGCAAAATTTTCTGAAAAGTTTCTCATCGAGCTTAAAAGAATGCAATGCTTTCTCCGTTAAAGAGAAAAAATGCTGCCAAAATTTCTAAACAAAGCTCAAACAAGCTTAAAAAGCGTAGCACGTACTCCGTTAAAGAGATGAGGTGTTGCCCAATTTCTGACAAGTACTTTCTATAAGTAGAAAGGGTCATCACACTTCCTTAGTTAAACAGAGGAAGTGTTAAGAAGGAGCGAAGTGTCTTCCGCCACTCCAGCCAGAAGAACGAATGACACACTGAACTGTGCGTCAAAAGAAGGGAGTCAAGTAGACTACCATATTTTTGCCTAACAAACGTAGCCCAAGGAGATGGAGATGCGGAAGCGACCCAGGCCCACTTCAAGACTAAAACGATGCTCCTCTTTCTCAAAGTCAGAATCTCCAAGCCGCCTCGTTGCCTCGAGAGAATGATCTGCTGCCAAGAAACAAGCGGGTACTTTTTGTGAGACGCATTCCCAGACCAAAGGAAGTGCGAAAGCAAGCGGTTAATCGTCTGTTATACTGTCGTCGGTATAATGGACATGCTTATACGAAAATCTGGTAATCGGGCCAAAACATGGCGAATTAGCGTCAATCGTCTCGCAAAAGATAAATATCAGGCCTTCCAAGACTGCAATCTTCTTTGCACCCGCTCTATAGTAGACATCCAAGATGAAGTTCCCGATAGCTGCAGTGAGTGCAACGATAGACCCAAGAAATTAACAAGAAGGTTGGATATCGGGCAGTTGAAGATCCTTGCAGCAGCCGATTGGAGAAGAGGGTCAACATTGAGTAAGACTAGAACACACTTACTCTCTTTCAGGCGAAAGCCTAAAATTGCAGCGAATACTTTAATAATAAAGCACAACCTGGACATTTGATTAACATTCGCATGACCAAATATTATAGTATCATCTGCATATTGAATTGTGTGACCAATAAAACCAAGAATGCCCAAGGAATCCAAGAAGCATGTTTGCTCTGCCCTTTTCATGAGAATAGGTAAACCCTCTGCCGCAATATTAAAAAGGATAGGGGCTAGGGGACAACCCTGACGCACACCTCTAGCCAACTTGAATTCTTCCTCTCTCTCTCTCTCTCTCTCTCTATATATATATATATATATATATATATATATATATATATATATATAAGCAATTTTCACACACATATATAGATAAATGAAAACCTACCCAACATAAAACCTCTCAAACCTACCCAATAAAAAACATTTATTGAATTTTTTGTATTTTTTTGAAATTCAGACCTTACAGATATGATGTGTTCAGCATGATTGATTTACTAGACATCCACACTTGGATAATGTATTTTGGATGGAAAAATGGTATTTGAAGCTTCAAAAAAATTTAAAATTATAGGCCGTCGATTATTGAAACCTTATAAAAACATATCCATGCATCCTAATAAAATGTTCCAAGAACTGATTCCTATAAAAACAAATGCATAGATCACATCTTTAAGGCCAGGATTTCAAAAAAGAAAATACGATAAATATTTCTTATTGGATAGGTTTGGGAGGTTTTCTATTAGGTAGGTTTTCATTATATATATATATATATATATATATATATATATATATATATATATATATATATATATATATTGCGTGGCAGCCCCTTCCTAGGACACTCGTATCCTTCTCTTTCTGCAACCAAGGAAGAGTAAGCTTCTGAAATTGCCTCTTGCTTCTTTTATACTTCCAATAAAGCTGGTACCAAAGATCTTGAAAAAGCATCAAAAACCTAAAAGGAAGAGAGAGCACACGTTCAATGTGAAGTCTTACACGATGAGGATTCTACCTAGTCAAGATTAATGTTTTGAGATTCATTGGTCAGTCACATGTTCTTTTTTGAGAAGAAAGGCAATCTGTATTCATTTAGTGAATATGTACACAGTGTTAACAATATGAATCACGCTAGCCTGATGATGCAGACACAACAGCTATCAGATCAGCACCTCAACAGGAAAGTTCGTTGGATAGCTATAATTAAGGAATCGTTAAATACTGTAGTTATCAATCCAAACAAAACAGGAAAGGATAGAGACGTTTAAAGGGGAAGATAAAGGAAAAACAACTCTCGTGCACAACAGAAAAATGTAAAGATAGACTTAACAAGAGTCTATATATGTAACCCATCTTCATTTGAATAAAGTGTGAGAGTGAGTGAGTTTTACCCGTGGATGTAGGATCTTTGAGATCTGAACCACTTAAAATATTGCTTTTATTGTATGGTTTGGCTGTTTTGTCTCTCTACCATATTTCTTTATGGTATCAGAGCTAGCTTGAAGCGAAGGTGTCGAAAGTTCGCTTTTTTTTATTCTAAGGTATTGCCAAGTCATCCACTTACCGATACCCACTTCAGTTGAATGTCACCAATTTTGTTTCACTCAAGCTGAGTCAAATGAAATTTTTGTTGTGGAAAACTCAAATGATGGCACTCATTGAGAGCTAGGATATGCAAGGGTTTCTAAGTGATGAAACGCCTATGTTGATGCCTACTATTGTAGATCCGTCTGATGCTACAAAAGGCTGTTCAGAATCTAATTTATGTTGCTTGGCATCGATCTGATTGACTATTGAAAGGTTTGATTACTGGCACTATTTCAAAAATTGCGCTGGGATTAGTAGTTGTGATTGAGACTTCAAAAGAGATTGGGAAAACTCTCATAAATGCCTTCGCTCAAGAGTCTCAAGAACGAGCCTTTCATCTTCTACATATGATG
This sequence comes from Nuphar pumila, assembly GCF_984573655.1. Taxonomy (NCBI): domain Eukaryota; kingdom Viridiplantae; phylum Streptophyta; class Magnoliopsida; order Nymphaeales; family Nymphaeaceae; genus Nuphar; species Nuphar pumila. The sequence goes on along the minus strand of NC_143255.1, from coordinate 130,519,598 downwards.
TCTCTCGAGAAAGGATTTGATCATCTTGAAGAATATATCAGAAAATTTAAAGTTGTAGCTGATGATCTATCAGCTATAGGAAAACTGGTTAAAGACGAAGAGAAAGCTTTCTGGTTGCTTTGAGGACTTGGTTCTGAATACGAGTCTTTTGTGTCAACAATGTTGAAATCGTGTATTCCCTCATATGAAAAAATAGTGTCTTTACTTCAAGATCATGGAGTTCAAAATAAACTTCTTGAACCCAGTGGTCAACATGTTGCCTATTATGCTAAGCAAAATGAATACAATAAAAGAGGCAGTAATCAATACCGTTTCAATTCTGAAGGTCGCGGTTTGTCCAAGGTGGTCAAGGTCAAGGAGAGAACACTCGATCAAACAAGCATGGTCTTGAAGGTTCTAGTAAGAAAGATAAAAATGAGATTGTGATTTGCCAAATTTACAGAAAGAGAAATCATTGAGCTTTAAAATGCTATAACCATTTCATTGGACGAATCATGCCTTCCAAGTCGATGATGCTCCTAAAACCTTAGCCGCTATGATGATGAAAGAAAGTTAGGATGAGGAATGGTTCACCGACACAGGTGCTTCAGTGCATATGTCAGATAATGTTCATAAACTTAAACTTAAGAATCTCATTCTATATCATGGAAATGATCTAGTCATGAAAAGGAATGGACAGAAAATTACCATTACTCACATTTGAGAAGCAAAAGTTAAATCAAAACCATCAGATATTATTTTAAAGAATGTTTTGTTCGTTCCTAGGTTAAGCAAAGATTTAATTTATGTGAGTCAATTAATTAATGCTTTGCCTTATTCTTTTAAATTTACTGCATCTAGTTGTATGTTAAAGGACATGAGAACATGAATGACCACTACAAGAAAATTGTGGATTAGCAACGGAAGCTATCCATCGCTAATCCATTGCTAAACTGTTTAATGACAGAATGGTGACGGATTAGCGATGGATAGCGTTCATCGCAAATTTTTGGTTGCTAATTAGCGACAGAACTTATATATCGCTAATTCTGTCGCTAATTTATGACATATTAGCGACAAACATGATCTGTCGCGAGTCCGTTGCTAAATAAGTATAGATTTGGTTTTACGATGGACAACTACAAATATTATCTGTCGCTAAAATCATATATTATTCATCGCTAATCCGTCATTAAATTTAAAAAAAAAAAAAATTTGTTCCCTGTCGGGCGGTATTCCAGCAGCAATAGGCCGGACTTGTACCGCACCACACAGCCACTGCGGAGCCTTCTGCACAGAATTGGTGCGCTCTTCGATGTGCTCTCTGACGCCCTCTCGACCTGGTTCCCCACTTATCCGACCCGACCCGCCACTGCAAAGAAAAGCAAAAGCCGTATCTCATCCATAACGACACACACACACACACACACACACAGAGAGAGAGAGAGAGAGAGAGAGAGAGAGAGAGAGAGAGAGAGAGAGAGAGAGAGAGAGAGAGAGAGAGAGACCTTTCATCGTCGGCGTCGAAGAGGACGTATCCGGCGATCTCGCTCATCGCCTCCCTCCAGCCCTTCATCTCCTTCCCTTCGGATCGAACCTCGTGCACCCGAAACGCCATTTCAAAGGGTCCGTTCTGGTGCTGAACGTTGGAAGGATCAATGTGGTAGAAGACGAGAAGGATCTTGACGACATTTCTGCACCGTGCGACCGCGACCAGACCCACAAGGCACCGCTTTGAATCTGCGTAGGATCCGGTGATGCTGGGGATGCAAACGTCCAATCCATTCGCCCTCTCCCCGCCACCGTCTGATTCCTCCGCGAGAGCGCAGATGCTCTTGAGATGGAGGGTATCCCATAGACGCGTTGTAAAGCTCCTGCCGTCACGACGACCCTCCTCTTCCTCCCTGCTGAAGCTGAGGAACACTCGCGGCTCCGGTGATGAGCCCATGGAGAGATGCAGATCACCGGTTATTCCAACGAGAGTTCTCTCATCTGGCGAACCTCGGTGAGCTCAGATTTCGATTGTCACCTGTGAGGCTTCTCAGGGAAGTTGGACGATCTGAAAGAGAAGCATGCTGCTCGGCGCTTTAATCGAATGGTCGGTTTAAATTTTGCACGAGGAGAGAAGAAAAATTTTGTGCCCTAGATGGGTCGGTTTAAATCGAAAAGTAGCAATAGAAAAATTCTGACGCTAATCTGTTGCTAATTAGGGACGAATTAAAAACGGAAAAATTCTCTCACTAATTCCCTCGCTAATTAGGGACAAATTAGAGACGAAAAAATTCCCTCGCTAATTAGCATTTTTTCTTGTAATGTTTGGCGATGGAAAAATGTCGTCGTTAATCTGTCGTTGGCTAGAGGTGTGTGACAGGGTTGTCCCCTAGCCCCTATCCTTTTTAATATTGCGACAGAGGGTTTACCTATTCTCATGAAAAGGGCAGAACAAACATGCTTCTTGGATTCCTTGGGCATTCTTGGTTTTATTGGTCACACAATTCAATATGCAGATGATACTATAATATTTGGTCATGCGAATGTTAATCAAATGTCCAGGTTGTGCTTTATTATTAAAGTATTCGCTGCAATTTTAGGCTTTCGCCTGAAAGAGAGTAAGTGTGCTCTAGTCTTACTCAATGTTGACCCTCTTCTCCAATCGAGTGTTGCAAGGATCTTCAACTGCCCGATATCCAACCTTCTTGTTAATTTCTTGGGTCTATCGTTGCACTCACTGCAGCCATCGGGAACTTCATCTTGGATGTCTACTATAGAGAGGGTGCAAGGAAGATTGCAGTCTTGGAAGGCCCGATATTTATCTTTTGCGGGACGATTGATGCTAATTCGCCATGTTTTGGCCCGATTATTAGATTTTCGTATGAGCATGTCCATTATACCGACGACAGTATAACAGAAGATTAAGCGTTTGCTTTCGCACTTCCTTTGGTCTGGGAATGCATCTCACAAAAAGTACCCGCTTGTTTCTTAGCAGCAGATCGTTCTCCCGAGTCAACAAGGCGGCTTGGAGATTCTGGCTTTGAGAAAGAAGAGCATCGTTTTAGTCTTGAAGTGGGCCTAGGTCGCTTCCGCATCTTCATCTCCTTGGGCTACGTTTGTTAGGCAAAAATATTGTAGTCTACTTCACTCTCTTCTTTCGACGCCCAGTTCAATGTGTCATTCGTTCTTCTGGCTGGAGTGGCGGAAGACACTTCGCTCCTTCAGTGGCAGGGATCTTAGGCTTGGCCATGATTGCCCGTGGCTTCATTGGGCCATGGCGAGTGGAGATAGGTTCTCTATTAAGCAAGTTAATCATTCCTTGTTGCCATTCGAGATGGACTGGTTTCCCACTGATTGTATATGAGGTAAGGGTCCTGCTCCAAGGGCAAAAGCTTTGGCATGGCTAGTGGCTCTGGATCGTGTTCAAAACCAGATTAATGTCAGGAAACATGGGCTTCAATTTTCCAGCATGTTTGTTCTTTGCGAGAAGGCAATAGAGGACACGACTCACCTGTTTTGGTTTTGCCCGGTCGTTTTAGACCTATTTTTTCAAACTTGGGGTGCACTGTCTGTTCAAACTCGTTGAAGTTCCGTTATTCGGGACCTCTTGCTTGGTCCCATGATTTTATGACAAAAAAAAATGAAGATTATTGTGGCGGGTATGGTTGTTTTCAGCATGGTGGGTGATCTGGACTGAAAGAAATGACATTTTTTTCAGGAGCATCAAATTCGATTTTAGAAGGCTTCGCCAACGGGTTATGTCTGATGTGTATCTGGCTCTTAAATTACATAGTAGAGACGCGGACACGGGGTTGGATCTTCTGAACTGTGCACAGTCACCATCTAGATTGTGGATGTCTTACTCCTATGTTCTTCTCTCATCCAATATTCTGTTGGATGTATTTTGGTAATGTTGAATAGTGAGAGAGAAAGAGAGGCATAATGTATGACGGCCCATTGTCAGACAGCAACAATAGACAAAAATCTGCCAGTGATCCCAATTAGCTGCAGAATTTGTTTTCCGCAAAATGAGTCTTTAGTGGCAGTCGTGACTACCTCTAAAGGCTCTTTGAGTGGATGTGTGGCACAACTATGCGTCCACCTCTTCGACACAAACTTAACGTCCGATGATACTCAAACTGTGTGTGTATATATATATACTGCATGTACATGTGTGGATATATATGTGTATATATCTCATAGAAAGTATGAAACAAAAGCATCTTCATCATGTTCATCATCATAATAATAAATAATAACGTAAAAATAACAATAACAGTAGTGGTAGTAGTAGGGAAATTTAGTCTAAAATCATTAACTACTGTTAAAAATTTGGGATTATTATCCTCAAAACTTGATATGTTGGACGTGAATTCTTCTAGCCATCAATGAAACAATTGGGACGAGTCCAACCAACACCTGCTTGATCAAAATAAGGCTCTATTTGAAAACTGGCTGTTAGGATGGGAGTTTATGCCTTTGGTAAATACATGATTACCAAAGTGAATTCTGGCAGCTAAGATGAAAGTTTATGGATTTGGGAGAGGAAGTGGGACTCTCCCCTTTATATTTGCACTAAAGAGTGGATTCACCTCCTCAAGGTGGTAGCTACCAAATCTAAGATTTGGTAACTGCCACTTTTTCAAATGCATACTCTCTTAAACTACCACTGTTTCGAATGCATAAACAGAAATAACTGCTTGGAAATAACAATAACCTGTTCACTTCTTAGTTCGTTAGTCTAACTAGAAGAGGTGAAGTGCAACCATCACAGTCCTGATCTAACCTGTTCACTTGGGTCTTCAAATCTGGTTTACTGTGCTGGGATTTGCATCAGGCCCTCTTTTCACCAATTCAGTTTATTAATTCACCGAACTGATACATCGTTGATAAAGCAAAAAGGAAAATCAAATAAATGCACACGTGTTGGTACCATGGGTAAGAAGATAGTTGACAGCTGCCTTGAGCACAGCTGACCTAGACTTTGGTACTCTGAGGCCTAGAGGGCCTTAGCGGCAGACACATTTTTCGGGGGACAAAATGGTAAAGGTATGACACCAGAAATTTAACACCATCCATTCTTCTCCTTAAATGGTCCAGAAAGGAGGAGGTTACTTCTGCTCCAAAGGTATAAATGTAGATATGGCTGCTATGTCAAGGAACTCTTAAACATTTTCTCTGCATGATAGAGATTTGTCAAGAAATTTATTAATGGTTGCATTTAAGATGATTAATTGCTAATAGGCAGCTCTGAATCTGGAACCAACTGTATTCATATGGTATCCATTTAGTATTTACATTAAATCAGACAGGCTTGACCCAAACCTGGACTGAGGGCTAGTTAGTTTGAGATTGTGTTTCAATTCTAGCACGCGAGGTCTCCCAGAGTGTCCTAGTTTCCGTAACCATTTCCAAACCAAAGCTTCCTCACGTATGATCACCGAGGAGGCAACACAAATGCAGATATATATAGAAGGTGGTAGCTGCTAACCGCCATGCTAACTTGGCTTTGGAAGAATTTTTCCCATGTATTACTTAAATCGGACCATACAGATATATTCTGCACGATCAATGTACTAGGAAACGACACTTGGATCATGTTTTTCGATAAAAAAAACATAATTTTTAAGCCTTGAATATTTAAAAAAATCTTAAACCATCAAATTTTTAAACCTTATAGAAACCTGTGTATCGAAATTAGATGATCCAAGAGTCAATTCTCATCGATTTTAAGCATGTAGAACCCATATGTACGACAGGATTTAAGGAAAACTTGAAAAAACTGTTTGAAAGCCTGATTAGCACAGCTGTTAGCTAGAAAATTAAAGTGGTTAGCAATTACCACCTTCTCTCTCAATCTCTAGAAAATGTTGTAGCATTTAACACCCGCCTGGTTCGATACATGCACAGGGCGGCACACATGCATACTACACAAGAAAAAAGAAGAAGACCTCTAGCGGCGCAAGAAAGCACCACTAAAGGTCTTTGAGCTTTAACAGTGTTTCAAAAGCACCACTAAAGAACCTTTGGCGGCACCTATGTAAGGCATCATACGGTTTTTTTATGGCAGATAGTACGATCCTTTACAAGCCAATTAAAGGCACATAAGTTTTATGGATTCCTTAAGAATTGATTGTGGCAATTTATGAAGTTGGTAAGGAATGCATAATGTTTTGTATTCAGATAGCACAATGTGCCATACATCTCTAGCATAGCTGCACTAGGGAGAGTAGGCATATTCTTTATGACATGTCTCTAGTCTTTGGCTTTCTTCTGTGGGGGCACGTGGAGCCTCGCAGCTATACTGCCCTAGCATGGTGCAACATTCACCTTGAAGATTGGAGGGCACAATCTAGGGCTGTAGTTACAGGTAAAAGACCTCCACCACGCTACACCAAGCGTTTGTACAGTAGTCCAACTTGTTTTTATAACCTTGGTCCCAATACTAGATCAAGACCCATTTTAACTCAAATGGATCTACCATGTCGGCAGGTTTCCTTTCACTCAAAACTTCGAACCAAGGGACCACAACACGTCATGTCCACTGACCTAGCAGTCCAGCTTCTTCATGCCATATTGGACCCAGTTAAGGGTGTCAGAGGATCGACCAGCTGGTATGAGTACCCGATCCTGACCTGTACTGGATCCTATAGGGTCAGGGTTTGGTTACAAAGAAGGGGTCCGATTAACTATTCGGGCTGGTGCTATGAGGTCTGATTATTAAATGGGCCGGGTATGGATTATGAAATTTTATACCAAACCCTTGTCTGACCCGAATTCCTATTAAGATCCACAGTTTTTCAAAGTAAAAAAACTTAAAAATTATTGTTTTACTGTGGTTATGGAATGGGACTGGTTTATGAAATTTTTATAGGATACGGGTATAGTTTTTCTTATGAAAATCCAGTGGGATCTGAATCCGGATCTGATACTCACATCACTTAGTCAGATGCGGGTTTGGACCCACCCGTTTTAGCAGGGGAAAGACTCGTTAACACCCCTAGACCCAGTTTAAGATCATGGTCCTGTTGATCTATCATCCTGACTAGTTCTGCAATTCTCTCTTAAAACTTCATTGACAAAGGGACCATAACATGACCTTCACTAACCTACCATGCTCGAGTTTGTTGATAAAAAGATAAGCGCTAATGATTTTATTTGTATTAATCTTTTATGTGGTTCATGATTCCTTTATCATCTTGTGAGGAGATAATGAGAATCTCACGTTGAACTACTAAGATGGCAAGATTGAATTTTCTACACGGGCCTATGCTATCAAACTTTTAACATTATTTAACAAGCACCATTACATTTATAAATTGTCATAAAGAATATGTAGATGCATTCCATATATGAATAGGAACAAGGAGAGAGAGATCTAGAGAGAGAGAGAGAGAGAGAGAGAGAGAGAGAGAGACGATCTACTAATTAATCCAACTATCACACAGGAAACTGAACCCTTATCCCAATTAATTTACAATTTACTAGCCATTTTGAGACCTTACATTTTGGATAACGAGTTACAAGAAGCGTATCCCAATTGTGTTGTTTTGAAGGGGCGCCTAATCATCTTAAGCGGGTAGTGTTCTCTGAATTCGACTCACAAAACCAAAAAGAAGGAAGAAAGGAGAAACGGTAAGAGACAACGCAGACTTTAAACAAAAATATTGCATATTAATATTTTACATATAGGAAAAAACACATTTTCAAGTGCAAGATCCAAAACGAAATATTTTTCTCAAAAGAGCAAAGAAAAAAGAAAAGAAGCCATCACACTCGACACGGTCATCAGCATTCAGCAATGAAGAGCTCGTCGTTTCCAACCCGCTTCATGTCAATGGAAATGAGAGGGCCCACTCAGGTCAAACCCCTCGGCGCCGAAGACAGGGAATGGGGCCCGCAAGTGGGACCCACGTCCCAGGCATTGAGCACGTCCAGGCCCACCACCTCCCCCAGCGTTCCCCCTCCCATCTCGCAGACGGACGCCGCCGGCTGTTGCACCGGCGTCGGGAACGTCGGCCCCCCTGCGACCCCCTCTGGCAGGAATTCCGGTACGGCGGAGAATTGGGTGGTGGCCGGAACCCACGCCTCGATGCCGGAGACGGCCGGAAGCTGGAAAGGTAAGTGGTTTTCCAGCGAGAGGGAGGCGGGGAACCCGGCGACAGCGAGCGAGGCCATGGAGGGGGCGAAGGGGTGGGCAAGGAGGTGGTCTTCGGGGGAGACGATAGTGGTGAGGGAGGAGCCGTGGGGCATGTCGGAGTACATGAAGTTGGTCTTGGCGCGGATGCCGCGCATGGACCGGGCGGCGCGGTCGTAGGCGAGCGCGGCTTCCTCCGCCGTGTCGTAGGTGCCGAGCCAGTGCCGCTCCTTCGTCGACGGGTCCCGGATCTCCGCCGCGTACCGCCCCCATGGCCGCCTCCTCACCCCCAGAAACCGGCCGGGCTCGTTCTGCCTTCGTCGAGCTTTCAAGCTCGAGGAAGAGGAAGAAGAAGATGATGAAGAAGAGTGGGTTGTGGTTGTATTGAAATCCATCACAGCAATGGAGAGAGATTTTTTTGTTTTGGGGTTTGGGTTTCTTGGTGATCGACAATGAGAAGGGTGGAAGAGTTTGAGGTTTTTACGCGAGGCTTCTCGCTGAGAACGAGAAGGATGAAACAGAGCTTCTAGAGTGTGCACAAGAGCTATGTGCTCCCTCTTTTCCTTACTCTTCTTCTTTTCTGTTTCGTATCTGTCGTTGGTGCAAGGTTTCGTTTTTATAAGGAAAAAATTCCATAACTGTTCATGCTCTTTTACGTCAATTACGATATACCACTGAATTTTATATGTTCTTTTAATCACGGGTTGATTACATAATGAATGAGAACGAGGGTTTAGAATTATTTATATATATATATATATAGTATAAATTTTCATAAATTTTTGAGGCTTAAATATCATTTTTTTATTCAAAATTCATGATCCTACGGTCAAAATTTTGAAAAAATACCAAAAAAAATTCATTGGGGGCGTTTGGGAATTGGGAGGGTTTCCATTGAGAAGGTTTTCATTTCCCATATATATATATATATATATATATATAAAGAGAGAGAGAGAGAGAGAGAGAGAGAGAGTTAGGTGTAAATGCTCGATTAACTGAACTTGGCTAGATGGATCCAAACATCAGCAGTATCATGAGCACAGCTCATAACGCCCAATCGCATGGGGCCCACAGTACCTAAATGCAGGCCCCACTCTTTTGAAACCCGTCCTGGTTGGGATCCGGCTTTGAGCATTAACTCTGAGTCATCGGGTAGAATACCGGAACCCTTGAAGGAATGACCCGTTTGGATATTGGATCTGAACTCGTACCCACTCATATCTACGCCTAATTATGATTAACCTTATAAGCTTATGCTATTGCTGATGTTTTCATCCCCTTCTGATTAGGGATATTCACAAATGGGATTTTATCTGAATCCGACTTGGTTTAGTTAGATTTTGTAAGTTGAAACCATATCAGATTATAATTGGATGCAGGTATGGTTTCTATTTTGTGCTATGAGTCCAACAAATACCTGGATTTGATGGATATATTATATGTAACTAAACAAATTCGGTATGAGCTTTTCCCCATCTGGATCTAAATTTGAATCTAAGTTTCATTAGGCAATATCCAATTAATCAAATATAGTGTTGGCCACATCGGACCCAAACCCGAACCGTTTATGTCATGTGTCTGGTGCAACAATGAAATTAATTGTACAAGTGTCACTAGACACCAATGGCGGCTCTGTCACCATGTGATGGGACGTTGCAAATTCGAACCCTGCTGGTATGCACTGGCTGAGCCACATGCCGACTGTGAAATCTCTATTAAGGGGGTTTGGGTCAGGGTGGACAGCTTGACCCGAATGTTGTGCCTCAGCAAAATTCTCTCTCTCTCTTTCTTTTCTTTTCTTTATTTGTTTTGGCTTTTGTTCTTGTTCAGTTCATGGGTTCAACATTTTGTTGAATTACTTTCGGCTCTCTCTCTCTCTCTCTCTCTCTCTCTCTCTATATATATATATATATATATATATATATATATATATATATATATATATATATATATATATATATATGCACACATTTGTGGCCACCTTAATTTGAATTTCTGGCTTCGCCTCATGGGTGGATAACTGCCTGGTGCATAGCCACTGGTAGGGCTTGTCTAGTGGATAGTGGAAAGGAGGGGCCTTACTCCTCCACCTTGATCATAAAAAAAAAGAAAAAGTAAATGTCGCTAGCCGTGGTTAGAACTAGGGATGAGATTGGACTACGCTTATGATCACATGCTTGAATACTTGGTGAAATAAGATGTGATTAGTGAGATTACTGTTTTGTAAATAGTAATGAATCTCTCAGGTACTGATTAAGAGCATCTTATCACTTAAAAATTTAGTTCTAAAGAAAAAAAAAACAGAAAAACCAACGAACCACAATAGATACTCATGCAGTATCATTGTCCACTGTTTCTGGCTTTGATGCCGATGTTGTGAATCATTGGATGATATATCTCTCAGTATCATTTTGAAATCATTCACCATCTCATGCAATCATTACGATGGAATTTCCACGTCAAACTTTTGAAGGAACATTGCAAGATAAATTCTTAGAGCTCTCTTTCTCTTTCTCAGATCTCACAAGTTGCACCGGTTAATGAATGATTAAAAATGACCAATTTTTAGTACACTGTGAGTTTTTATAAAAAACCATCTGTGTAGACATTTTGATACAATGGTGAGTTAAGACTACCAGGATCCATTTGATCCAAAAAGAATGGCTACCCCAGATCCAATGGCGGATTCAGGATTTTGCTTAAAGGGGGCATGCAAAAAGTTTTTATAATAAAATAAAATATATAACTAAAATATAAAGGAGGCAATATAAATTTTTATATTTTGCTTAAAGGGGCCAAAAAAAAATTATAATAAAATAAAATATAAAACAAAAATATAAAATATAAAATAAAATATAAAACATAATCCTAGTGCAGTTTCTGCATCTTCGGATTGAGGGTGCATCACATTTCAAGAACAGCATTTCTAAGGTTTTCATATCGCTCGCTTATCATTCAAGTTTCATACTGCTCTAACGTACAAGAAAACAACATGAGTTTCACTTCAAGTGGCTCGCTTTCTACCTTGTCAGCTAGTAATCGTCCAATTCTATAGAAAAGTCGAAAGCTAGAACATTGTTTCCCTATTTAATTTACATAAAGCTAGAGGAACGTGCAAAAACAGTTATTAGGCTTGATGTGCTTCCCACAGGATGAAAATTTTGAAGAAAACTAATGATATGTCAATATTATTATTTAATAGGACATTTCCTAGGGATTGATTTTTTTTTTTGGTTGAAAATCATTGTGGGTAGGGCCATCATATTCATTACAGTTGATGAAGAAATAATTACTAATTTTATCTCATTGTTTTATGTCACACTTGCTAAAGATTGATGTTTGAAGTGAGGTTTTGATGCTCATGATTGCTTTACCATGTGCGTCCATTTTGAATCAAACCAATGATAAGTCCCACAAGGCTTTAAATTAACCATCTTTACTTTTTCAGTGCTAATGGTTCATTTATCCTATTAATGACTCGCACTTTCAAAGTTCAAGGTGTGAATGAAAGGATATATAATTATTGGCATATCCCATGGAAACAATCATATACATGCATCAACTCCTCAAAGGAAACCAAATTAGGGTTCATGACTAGACAGAACTTGGAGACTATTTCTTTTTTCTAAATAAAATATAAGGTAATTTACAATAGCCTGCATACTCGGTTTCTTTGGACCAATCAGGCTCATACCTGAAAAAACCTATAATTCAAAAGCATGCCTAGTTTCATCATCAGTTATCCAAATGCATACCTATGATAATCATTCCTTCTTTAACTATGGTTAATAATTAATAGGGGAATTTTCAAAAAGTCACCTAAACTTTAGGAATTAATAAAAAAGGCACGCAAGTTTTGAAATTTTTTAAAAACACACCTCAAAGGTATCGTGATTAATTAAAAAGACCTAAGGGTTTACTACTCCCATAAATGTGATGTAGAATTATCATTTTAGCCTCGGCATCATATTTTCAAAAAATGCAACTAAAAAAGAGGGAAGGAGTCTTTGAATGGTTAACTAGTAAATTAACTCTCCTAACTCATCTTGGGTTAGTGATAACCTAGGTTAAATGGATGGAAGTTTGTTTTCTATTAAGGGTGCAAAATTTTAGGTGCCTTTTTTTTAAAAAATTCAAAACTTAGGTGTATTTTTTTTATTAATGCCCAAACTTTAAGTGCATTTTTGAAAATTTTTCTAATTAATAAATGCCAAACCACACCTTTTTTGCCCTCCTTTTCTATTAATCCTCGTTAATCGCTTTTGGGCTCTCTCTCATATTCGAATCATTGTAGACTCAACCCATTTCATAATCTGTTTTATATCTTAATTCATAAAGACCTGGCCCAATTCTTGCTTGTGTATATGAATTGGATGTGTCATAACTGGAACCGAACCAGAACCATTTGAAATTGTTTTTTTTTTTTGGATTACGAAGCTGAAGTTAGTCTGGCCCCTGCCAATTACAAAGTGAAATTGACTTTTTCAATAGTTATAAAAGTAAAATTAAGATCTTAACGAGGGCTTGCTCATGTGGTGGGGGCAACTGGCGAAACATCACCAAGTTGACCGGACGTCATGAGTTTGAAACTCAGGGTGCACATCCCTTGAAGATCTTGGAGTTTTTACACCAATGAACTCGTGAGGGGGGGGTGGGGGGGGGGTAGTCCTTAAGTGAACAGTTACTATAAGCTTAGGAATTAATTAACTGTTGGTGTTGTCTTGCTTATCCATAAAAATAAATAAGTATGCAATTGAATTACCTGATTTTCTGAGTATGAATGTGAATTATAAAAAAGTTATCAGGTGATGCAAATTGGCTATTGCCCTCCGATATAGATCATAAAAGCACGCAACTTGTGTTGGGAAGTTGCAAGTTCGAATCCCAATGGTATCATTGTATAACTGGTAGGGGCCTTTCTAACCCCAGTTTGCCTTTCTAAAAAAATTAATAATAAAAGTTAGACTACATATACTGGCTTGCTACATATAAGATCAAAAGGCATGAAAGTAACCTCTAAGAAGTATGTCCTATTGCACCTATTGTGACTTTCGCAATGTGAGGTTTATGCAACTAACACCACAGAAAGCCAGATTTAGGAATCACTCAAAAAGCTTAGCCTTTAAGATAAAGGACAGTCGATACTTTATGAATGTGAAGTAGGTAGGGATTGCAGGGTTGTCCTACAACTTGAAGTTCTTTTATTTCCCCAAGATTTTGACTTAGAACATGACCATTTACAGTGTAGCTTTTGGGTGCCCGGAGCATATATCAATGTGTTCACGTTTGATATGAATATTGGGATTTGGATTGAAGATTGGGATGTCGCATTCTCCCCTTACTTTGCGTGTAATTATTGTGACTTTGTCTCATAATGGCTGTCACTTTGAGTTCGGCTTCATGCTTCGAGTCAATGATTCCAATTGCTCACCATATCCCACTAACAGAGAGAGAGAGAGACTTAGACTTGTGACAAAATACGGGAGTAAAAATATTACCATCACAAATTCAAGTTCAAATCAGATCTCTAGAGCCTTGTGTCAAAAGATTGGAGTCGAGATATTACCTTCATACAGTGAGGTCCACGTGAGAGAGAGAGAGAGAGAGAGAGGGAAAGAGAGCATGATCTTTTAACAGTCGAAATATTACCATCACACTCATTTTATCAAATATGGGAGAGTCAAAATATTACCATCACATTCTAGTCAAAATCCGATATATAGGTAGGGCTGAGAAACAAGCCGAGCTGCTCATGGCTCTGCTTACGCTCAGCTCGTAAAGTAGGCTTGGGTGAACTGAATATGAATAATAGGTACTCAGCTTGGCTCAACTCCCAGCAGCTCATTAGGTAACAAGAAATATATTTTGGATATATTTTACAAGTATTGTTTTGTAATCCTATTTCCCTCAGCTCCAAAACAGTGTATTTTTTTTTTATAAACAAGCAAGCTAGCTCGAACTCAGCTCGTTTAACTCAGACTCATTATGTGCTCGAACTAAGCTTAGTTTGCCACAAGAATGAGCCAAGCTTGAACACTTCAAGCTGGATTCCTTCAGCTCATTTACCAGCGCTATCTATAGGAAACATAGGGTTCAGTGGGGTCCATGGAAAGCAGATGTGGTCGATTTGATAAGAGGGTATCTTTGGGAACTACACCAAAACAATGAAAACACATGAACCTACCACATTAGTCATTGCTCATTAGTGCTTCCAGATTTCCTTCTCCATGTGCAGGCAACCAGCACGAATATTCTACCAGTGTTTTTTAATTGAATTCCCTCAATGCGAAAACTATTTTATATGATAAATCAATAGGTGCGTCTATGTTTTAAATATGTGGACAAGAGAAACTGAGAGGGCAGATCCCAGCCGTCCACTAATCCCCACATTACCATAACTGGGTCGATGGCAATATTGGGCCCAAATAGCTTATTAAAATGGCTATGGTAACAGTTCATCTAACCAAAGCATTTAAATTGGATATCCAACTTAAAACGCAACAGAAAAAACTGAGGTGAAATTCCTTCTCTCCACCATCTTTCACTAAATTAAGAGGGGCTAATATTAATTTGGTACTATTGAAGGCTTGGGATTATATAAAATTATTGGGCTGGAAATCATAGATTTTATATTTCTTTTGTAGATTAAATCCTATGGATGTGATCTAAAACTTTTGTTTAGTGAGAAATAAGTTTTGAATCATACGATTGTAACACATAAGCAGGTTTTCAAGGTCTTCAAAAATTATCTGTGGACAATGCACTAAAATTTAATGACAAAAATCATATTTTTAAATCCAAATAACATGATCCAAGGTTTCGTTCTTAGCAAATAAACCATCCCGAATACATCTATGTGGTAAGATTGAATCGATAAAGCTTGAACCTATGATTTCCGGCACAATAATTTCATATAATTTTGTGCTTTCAATAACATCAAATATTAACCCAATTAAGAGTACCATTTTTTTACTACATAATCGTGTAGCCCATAATTTTCTTCTTTTTCATTTATTACGTAGGAAAACTGTATGATCGTCAGGCTTGGTAGTATTATAAAACCCCGAGGCAGCCCCCTCTTGTCTACCAGGAAGCCTGTTGCTTTAGCTGTGGCATGGGGCACACATCCTGGGTATTGAACTCACGATGTCCTTCAACTTAAACGTTTTAAGTTGATCCGCCTAACCACTGTGGTTGTTTGAAAGACGTATCACTATTGTTCATTTTGCAATTCTGCAGACTAATAGGCCAAGGTGAGGGTCTAATTCAATTCTTTCACATTATGTACCTTTAAAACGAGGAGAGAGAGAGAGAGAGAGAGAGAGAGAGAGAGAGAGAGACTTAAAAAGATTTAATGAAGAGTTTGTTATGTGACCTAAGATTCCCCCAATGACTAGGGCAAATTCACTGAACTATGTTAGTACCCGACATTGACCCAGTGAGACCTAGAAGCCTCCCTGCCATACGGATTTTGGTAGCAGGTTTTGTACCTCTACCACAACTTTCATGAGACCTAGAAAGCCCCCCCACCCCCCCCCCCCCCTGCATGTTGGTTTTAGCAGCTAAATTTGTTCCCCTACTTTACTTTCACATGCATCTCACATTCTCTCTCTCTAAAAACACACCAATTTGCAGTTCATAGATCCCTACTCTCATGCAAAAAAGCAATCACGTAGGTAGCTATTTTGGGTACTAAATGTTAAGAAATAATGCATTATTTACACTCTTTAAGAACATGTGCAAATGACAAAAGTGAGAGGGAAAACTGGGTATGGTTTCCTTGTCTTAAGGCCAGATCTAAAAAAGAAGGTATGACATGCAATAATGTGATAAGGATCCACCTTTTGTTTATATATGGCCCAGTATTCTCCATTTCCCAAGCACAAGAAAATGCCAGCTAAAAAATATGAAGAGCAGAAAGGAAAAGGCCAAATAAAAAATGTTGTCAATTCCCTTGGAGCTCCACCACACACCCTTGTGAGATCACCTTTTCACCTCAAATTCTTGATTGGTTTCCTTGAACACACTGCAATTTCTATCTTGTTGGCCCATGGGCAATTAAAAAGAGCAGGTGGTGCACTGCTTTTCAACTCTTTGGGGTTTCGAGGAGGGTTGTTGTTGGTTGAGGTGCTTTGTCCAATGTTGTCAGTATCGGTGCGTATCGGCCTGTACGTATCGCATCCACAGAAAATCTATACGATACTGACCTGAATCGGCTATTTTTTAATAAATGCTTAAAATTAATATTTTAATATTATTTTAATGGTTTTAACATGTGTCACGTTCTGATTGATACAAAATTTTTATTAGTTTTTAGCCATTTCAGAATTATTCCCTTGAGAATCAGTATGAGTATCGGGCCCGAATCACCTGAATCATTGAACAAACGATTCAGGGCTGATACCGATACTGACAACATTGCTTTGTGGCGTCCCCAAGTTTTTGAGGTGGGCTGCTGCTTACCTTTTTTCTTTGTTTTCTTGCCTTTGTTGTATTAGTTACTTCCTCCTGATTGCCTCATTGGTACGGCTGCAAACGGATCGGATATGATGGGATATCTGATCTGAGTCTGAATGTAGATTCTTTAAGATCCGAGTGTACATTTGTTCAATGGGACTACTTTCAGATTCAGGTTGGATCCGATAGTTATCTAACAATTCGGACTTAGTTGGAGCTCAGGTTGACTGGGATCTTCTTTTGCTTCGGGGCTCCAATACATTAAGAAATTAAACAATTTGATTCATGATGCAATTTAGGGATGTAAATGGGTCGGATTTGGCCAAGGTGGAGGCATTAATGCATATATAATCTGATTCATATATAGCCTCAAATATAAGCAGTATATTTCAGCTTCTCTTGAGTTTTTGCTTCCATCATCTTCCTGTTTCGAACTTGTCAGTATCATCTAATATAGCATAATCGGGTTCAAATTCAGATGAAAAAGTTATTATCTAATCCCGATCCAATTACTTAAATGGTTAATTGGATGCTACTCGGATTTGGATTCTGATTAGGACTTGGATGTAAAATTCTAAACTGATCCCAATCTGAATAAACTGATCATTTGGATTCGGTTGGATATCTGGCCCAATCCCAAACAATTGAGATCACTAAAGCAATTTTATTTTTATGTCAAGCATGTTTTTTTTTCAATAATAGAGCTGCAGGAATTAGGGGCCCCTCCCTCCCTTTTACAAACAGCCTTTAAGCAAATCCGGACAGGCTCAAACTACCAGGCAGTATGCGGACCTGTATACCGGTGGGGTTCGAACTTGCAACGTCCCATCACATGGTGATTTTCACAAACTGCATGTTGTTCATGCATGTTGTTCATGCAGTTTGTTATATCATGCATGTTGTTCATGAAGATCTGATCACGTGACCTACAAAATTCTGGACCGATTCATCGATTCCCCTAGCTAGGGCTGTCAATGTGTCAGGTTTGTATCGGGTACTCGACCCGACCTGAAGCCAAATTCCCCGGGATGGTCATGAAAAACACCGACCCAAACAATATTCAGGCCAATCCAAACCTGACCTGAGCATTATGCAGGCCGGACTTGGGTGATGATTTTTTCTAGGTACCCGTTCCGACCCCCTTTTTTGCCAGGTATCCAATCCGACCCGAGTATTTTTAATAAAAATAAATTTCTGAAATTATGCAGGTCTGGGTCTAGAATTTCATTTTCGTGAACTGACAAAACCCGAAGCCAATGATTTGTTATAAGGGCGGGTTCAGGTATACCCTAATGAGTCTGGTACCCGACCCGTTCACAACCCTACCCCTAGCTAGAATGATCCAATCATTTAGGGATGGCAGTGGACCGGGGGATACCGGGGCCCCGCCCCGTCTTGCCCCGTTTGGACCGGGGATGAAGGGCATGAAATGGGGATGGAGGAGGGGATGAAGGTTAAAATCTATCCCCATGCGGGGATGGACTTACGCTTTCCCCCACCCCGCCTTTCCCCGCCCCATCCCCAATCCTTTAAGGAATGACTATAGACCGAGGGGAAACAGGGCCCCGCCCTGCCTCACCCCCGTTTGGACAGGGGGTGGAGGTTAAAATCCATCCCCGTGCAGGGATGGAGGCAGGGATGAAGGTTCAGATTCAAGGTTGTTAAATGCGATGAGGCGAAGCGAGGCGTTGAGCCTGCGCTTCGCCTCTGAGGCGTACGCCTCTCACAACGTGAGACTCTCAAGTATCCGTGGTATATCTAAAATATCGTAAAAATATGTGGCATTTTTGTAGGGATGTTAATGGATTGAATTTAATGCTTGATATCTTCATCATTTCAGTACCTTGAGCGTGCGCCTCACCTGTGAGGCGTACGCTTCAAGTACTGAGGCGTACGCCTCTCACAACACTGTTCAGATTTTGAAACGGGACGGGGGCGGAGACCTTGTCCCCCGCTCCGGTCCACTGCCATCCCTACAGTCAATGTGCAATCACATGAATTGTTCAGATCTCAATATGACCACCAAGAGGCCTTAACTGGTACCCTGTTCCACGTCCAATCCTGTTGGGTACTCCAAGTATGAGCAACTCAGATGTTCCACATAAGACTGGAAACGGGTCGATATGGGTTGTTTTGGGGATCTCCATATCCACAGTTATCTAACATAATGTGAATACGGATACTAGTTGTTCATGTCTTGGTCCAACCAAGATTCATCTGGGTTCACACGTACAAATCAGAAACTGAATTCAGCCCAATTAATCATTTTAGAAAATTCAGACAGAATACTATTACATGGATTCGGGACAGAAACAATTTGATGGTACAAGACGTGCCTACTCTCAGGCCTCCGGTGGCACTTAAGCTTGTGTTTGAATAGATGGGATAAGGAATCTCCATCACGCTCAAGATCAAAGACCTAGCCAGTTCCATGGGCCTACCCCTTTCTCTCATGAAGTCGCCATGCTTCGGCTTATATAAGTGGTGATGCCCATAAGATTTGAACCTAGACTGCTTGCCTAGCGGCCTAGGTCCCATCCCACTAAGTCAATCCCCTTTGGGGCAAGGAATGTCCTCGGTTGAGAATGCTAAATCCCAAAGCCTAATGCATATCTAGGGTTTCCAATGCAAGTGTTTGGGATTCTCATTTTTATTAGACAGATTTTAATGTCTGAAATTGAGGGTGCCCACTTGGTTTATACATAGGCTTTGAGGTATGGGCTCCTTTTGGCTTAGCTGAAGCATTCACTGGGAACCCGTAGCTGCCATCCCATTACATATTAAGATTTAACATTTAAAGATCTTAGGAAAATAGTTAAAAATATACAGAAAATATAAAATTATTAAAAATTAAGTTTTTTTTCATGAAGAACGGGGAAATCACCCCAGGATCAGAGACCTGGTTGCACTGGCTATGCCTGCCTTACTTACGATCTCTTTAATCGCGGTGTAAACCTATAGCGCACCTCTTTCCCCCAGGGAGTCACCTTGCTTCAGCACGAGCAAGGGACATAGTGCCCTTGCCCCTTCTTATATGCAAGGGGATGGCCCGTGGGAATGGAACCCTGACCACCTGTTTAACTGCCAAGGTTCCCTCCCACTACACCAAACCCCTGGGGCTCACTAAAAGATTAGGTGTTAATATTACAATAAAATCATTTCCAAATTAGGTGAAAATTTCCAAGACATCACTCATGAAAAATATCATGATAAATTCAAAATATTTTCAAAATATGGCCAAACTGGTCCAACTGTGATTCGAGGTTCATAGTTCAAGTGCAGCTTACCGAGTCTCTATAAAGGAAGTAACCAGACTCTCTCTCTCTCTCTCTCTCTCTCTCTCTCTCTCTCTCTATATATATATATATATATATATATATATATATATATATATATATATATATATATATATATATATATATATATATATATATATATATAGGAAAACCCGTATTGTAGAATGGGTAGATCATCGAACGACAATTGGATGTGCCTTGTGCATCGATTTTGCGCAAAATAGATGCATTAGCGGTGGTCACTGGGCAGAAAATACACATTTAGCGGCAGTCAAGACCGACACTAAAAGTACATTTTACAAAAAAAAAAACATGTTCCGCAGTTGATCTTTGTGTGATCAATGGCTGAAAATTGTCCAATAACAATGGACATGTCTCTCTCTCTCTCTCTCTCTCTCTCTCTCTCTCTATATATATATATATATATATATATATATATATATATATATATAATCTGTGTGTGTGTGGAACCAAATAGAGCTTGAGATTTGAGCATTTAGTTAGACAATCTGTTTGTTTGTTTTTTTATTTTGTGGAGAAACTGAACCGGAGGAGATCGGGGACGTGGCCATGATGGTTTTAACCTGCCGTACCTAGGGTCGCCAACCCGATGACATAAAACTTTGTGTGCGCCTCCCTCGAACCCCATAGATTAGACAAGCCAGCTTAGGCAAGAAGACCAACAGCCTCGGCCTCCTTAGGTTCCAATATATGTTTCAGTATATTGTGATTCCAATATATGTTGGTCATTGTTTTAAACAGCTTAATTATCACGATATTTTAGTTTTAATGAACATATTAGTGATTTTATCACAGTATTATTTGCATTCATAACGTCTATATCTTAATAAAAAATGGGTTACTTTATGTTTTTATATCTTTTATTTTTTTCTTAATTTCTTAATTGATTTATTTTTGCCAAAATTTCCCTGAGAAACTTCCATTTCTCACAAGAATTTGGCTGCCATTATTTTTCCCGTTTTAAACTTTTGTCACTATGATGAAACAAAAAACTGCTGCAACTTTTAAAACCCGGCTTCATAGCTGTGGGATCCTTTTCAGAAGGAAAATTATACCTTACGATGCCAATGAACCCGATATAAGGTTTCACTTTTTCCTGAAAAAGTAGGATAGAAGGCTTGTGGTTCTACTTTCTAAATGGAAAAAAATTGGCTACGCTCGACTGTACTATGCTCTCTAGTAGAAACTCATCAGTTCAAAGTTTTGTATTTGTATGACCAATCTGGCCTCACAGATGCACTCAGGACATTCGCTTATGAAGAATCAAACTCTGGATCGAGGGTCCTAAAGAATGATTTTTTTTCAATCGTCAAAGTGTGATGCATCGTAGGTGATTTGTGAAGTTCTTAAAAAACCCGCACAGAATGAGACGATCCAAAACATGTTCTTGACTAAACAACCATGTAGATCAGGTAAAGGTTAACCCATCCTTCTGTCTTAAAATCAGTAAAGCTTCATCTACAAAAAAATGTTTCCACAAGAGTATTTGCCTTCTACATGTTCCACATGCATCACATATTTATGTTGGAGCTAAAACTACTTTTTAAAATCAAAGGTGGACAAAGTTCTGACTGAATACAAAGGCACCAATACATTCATGCAATTGCTTGGTCAAGCATAGAGCAATTACCTGAACTATTTGTCAACATCAGATGCAACATTGTTCAATTTTTATGTGGCTGTATGAGTAAGAGGCATTCCTTACACACCATTTCAGTACAGAAGAATCTATGATTTATTTGTCTCCACCATCACTGCAATTCAAAAGCACTCTGCATATAAGAGGTGAATACAACTGTGCATATCACCCTCAGAGAACAGCATCTCTGTTGTGTTAAGTTTTTCGTTTTGATCCATTACCTAGATCCTAGTCTAGACAAACCAGCAGACCAGCAGCAATGCATTGTGGGTTCAGCAGATTCAGCCCTTAGTTCAAGGAACCCTTTGGGGAAATCTGGCCAACCAATGATGTCAAGAGCCAAGAAGGACATCCCATGTGCTCAAATGTGTTTCTTTGAAACTAATTCAAAGGAAACTCTTCTTACTGCAGCAGCTGCATGATGCTACTGCATAGATATGCAACCTTTTCCTCTTGTCAGGTTCTCAACATGCACCAGCGGCAGTAAGAATTTCCATACCACCATTTTCCAGTCAGAACCTGGAATTAAGTTGCAATCTTTTATGCTATAACCACATATGGAGAAGGCAAAATCATTTTCATTCTTAGTTAACATAAAGCATTTACAGCTTTTGTTGGAGTACTGGCTGTTGAGGGCTCCATGAAACAACTCTGTGATCTCAAGGGATGCTCGACGACCTCCGAAGCAGGTGCATGGGAAGCTCGCTCTATGATTGCATTCACAGGTTTTATTGAAGCATTGGTTGTTGAAGGATCCACGAGACAAATCTGTGGCTGCATGGAATGCCCACTTACCTCAGAAATGGGCAAAGCAACTAGAACCTCCTCTGTCAGTTGAGGTTGGAGATCTTCTGAAAGAACTCTCAAGCACTTATCCAGTGCTTCATGCATCCATGGATAGCGACAGAGTTTGAAGGCATCCCTCACCATTAGCTATAAAAAAGAAAAAGAAAGTATCTGTCATCAAAACAATGGAATCACAGTATCGGACTAAAAAGATGAAATATATGTGAATTAATGTCGCTACTGACCCATTGCCTTCCATGGGTAGCTTGTTCTGGCCAGGAATCAAGTTCTTCAGTTACCCTCATTGTGAACATGTAACCTCTGCATATTCCTTCTAGGCTGCTACTGTTTTGTCTGCGTTTACTCTGAAATTCCCATGTTCCTAGTTCCTTCTTCAGTACATGCAAGGCAACAAGGAAACAACTGTCAGCTTGAGATATGGAATCATGCTTGTCACACACATGTAATAGAAACAATTAGATACCAAAAAACAGTGGTTTGGACAGGAAGATCACAAAAACAAGCACCGAGTAATTTGGTAGTCTACTAAGTTTTTGCAAAGCCTTTTAAGGTTTCGTGAAAATGGATCACAAGTCACAGGCCCTACAGCTCTGACTCAATGTTTTCTTCATGAAGTTTATGAGGTTACATAACCATAATAAATCTACCAGTCAACAAGGCAATTAAATTTCTAAGGTGACAAATGTACATGTCTGTCACAATGCTGTAAGGGAAAGGGCTATCGAAAGCTCCTCCATAAAGTGACCTCTGACCCAGGAAATCTGGTTCTATTAGGACACATCCATTTTACTCAGAATGGACCGTTATACCTAGCCATGCCTAACCTTCTCTTTTGACAGGCTATGAACTCGGTAAAAATATCAAATATGTCGCACAGTGCTCGTTAATAAAAGCAAATGTGGGTTCATGGGGCCTAAATGGCACTTCCTAGCTACTAAAAAGTAATATTTTATGAATGGAGTTAATAATAGTTTACCCATAACCAAAATCCCTCTGGGAAAACAGAGGCACCTCTATGCTTAACAAAATTCCTCTATTATTTCAACAACAAAAAAGGGAGGCATGGTTCTATGTTCGGGGCCCATTTGAACAGGGGGGAAGCTGTGGGGTCCCCCTCTTTATGGAGGGGGGCGGCCACTACGTGGCTCCCCCTGGTAGGGCAGAACACTTAATAAAGTGTTCTGCCCAAATACAGGATCTGCTCTGCTAAAAAGGACAAAGAAACAGGTGTGTTCTTACTCCCTGTAAATGATCCTGCCATTTAAAAGTAATTAAATGGATGCTACTCATGCACTTGAGAGAGAGAGAGGGTGTGTGTGTGTGTGTGTGTGTGTGCATGCATGTGTATATGCTACATGCATAGTTCTGTGTAGGACATACATCATGAAGAAACAAGAAAAACCAGCAAAACAACTAAAAAACTAAATATATTAGATTAAAGTGGGAAACAAAATCAGGATATAAGAAACACTTACATCAAGATCACCTTTTACTCCTGCTTCCTCCAGTGTTTCACGACATGCAGCTTCCTCTACAGACTCATCATCTTCCCACCCACCCTAATAAGAAATCAGCACAAAGACCACATGAATCAGAAGACTAAGAATTTGAATCTCTTTGATTCTATTATATGAAATGTTGATGTATTGTAAAAGCTTCAGGAGTTGAACCATACGATGCGCACCTTTGGGAACACAAGGTCATCCCTATCTGGCGTTGAAACCATGAGAACCTCCAATATATCTTCCAAAGTATAAATTTGTTCAACATCTTTCTTCAGCTTGTACGGTATGCACCTGGTTGGCACAGATGGAATCCAACAAGCACAAAAGACTGTAAGCATATAGCATAAAATAATAAATGTAATACATGATTTACTTTCATGTCTCAAGCCTTTGTAAAAATTATATGATTTTGTCATGCTACAGGTACTTCTATACCAATAAAAAACCAAAAATGAAGAAATTAGAAATTTACATAGTCATTCAAAGAACATTTCGACAATAATGGTGGTACTTTTCATAGCAGACAAGCACGACTTGAAGAATATACTCAAAAAAAGACCAAATGGAGACTTGGAGGGAGTTGATGCTTTTGGCACTAGATACCATTGAAAAAAGGCTTGATGATGATGGTGATTCAGGTCAAATGTGATCTAATCCATAAAACTAAAAAGATCAACCAATAAAGGGTCTTTACAGTGTGAAAATCCCATGCCTTAGGGATATATACGTAAGCATAACACTGAAAAAATACTTGTTAGATTGTTTGAAATTGAATAACAGACAACTTATTATGCACTCAGACAGAGAAGTGCACACACACACACACACACACACACACACACACACACACACAGAGAGAGAGAGAGATGCAATCGATTACATAGGGCTTGCCTCATTTTCTACGTGGATTTAGCAAGCAACTTTTCTATCTTTGCAAATTTTAAAAATTCGATTTTGATTTTGTGTGATTTTAACATCTAAACCACTAGGGTAAGCTACCACTTTAGCCATATGGAAGCAATAGTCCAGCAAACAAACATAAAAAGAGGCAAGAGCCCAGGCCCATGGAGAAGATATAACTAGGCCTCATAGAAGGGCCACTGCAATTCAGGTCCCACCAAGAATTTCCCAACATACAGCAGCTGGAAGCATGCGAATGCCCTAGAACTCACTAAGTTAATGCTTTTACATGGGAATGGGTAAAATACAAAAGGAGAGGAGAATGATACAAGTAGGAGGATCGCGCTGCTAAAGTTCAATGTTCCCTAACTTCCAGATGACAGGGGCAGCAGGATGCTCACAAACAAGCAGGCAATACTTTAGAAATCCTTCATCTTCAAGACCCCCTCTATGGGCGAGGTTCCAAAAGTTCACATTTTCTAAGGGCTTCGAAACAAACAACCTAAAATCTACTACTAAGTAGAAGATACGGGCCATGTACCAATGCGGGAAATGGGATGTAATGCAGACAGGCTAGGTGGACATGGCAGTGCTAAAAACTTAGAGCACAGGGACAATGGATGGTATCTTCATCCAGTGCAGAAATTGCTTGACAATGATAGCATTCACTTATCAGCTCTACACTCCCAGGCATGCATTTCAGCATCTGCTTCTATTTTTTACACCTTTGTCACTGCAAGTAGCCCAACACAAATAACTAATGGATTAAAAAATCTTGATACTAGTGACCTTTATTATTATTGACTTGGAAAATGCACATCTTCCAAAGTTTCAAATAAGAACTTCATCTGCACCTAAATGCCTTCTAAATACAACTTTACTCCTACACAAAACTTGATCCATATTATTTAAGAGACAATTCTATGTAAACCAATCAACCATAGCTCAAATAGATAAAGATGACACTTATGCTTACGCTTCATATTGTAAGACTGACCATCACAGAAATACATGACATTCAAGAAACCACAACTGGTCTAGATTCACATTGGGCCCAAATTCTGGAAGAATTCACTGACGAAGTATTCATGATGTAGACGTGCCAATTTTTTTTATTACGAAATATATAAGCATACACAACTACATTTGTATACATAAATATTAAGGCAATTGAAGTATATAAACAAACAGAAGACACGAGTACTTCCCTTGCAACAAAAGACACGCAAGTATCATGGCTGCCCAAAGGCATATTTTCCTTTTCTTTCCTTCTTTTTTTTACTTTCTAAACGTCTAGGTAATACAGTGGCCAATGGTCCAAGAGGGTTCGCAAGATTGATAATAAAAGTAGTCAATTTTAGAAGAACAAAAAAAGGGAAAAACAGGGGAACTTTTATCCTAACCTTTGTATGCTATGGGGAAAACTGGAAGTCTTTTGTATACAAAAATGGTTGAAACTCATTAAGAAATATTTATGCATTCTTTCTCAAGTTTTAAAAGACTTCTTAGTTCCCAGAAGAAAAGGGGAATTTTTTTTGCATGGTACATGATAAAGGATTTTAGTATAAAAGAGTATATCCTCATACAGATTTGGCACAAGAGTGGTGCATTTCATTCTTCATTCCACGCATTTACAGGGTTAAGACCTCTATGTAGAGGCTAAAAATTGATTTCAAACTCCAGAGAGAGAGAGAGAGGGTACCCTGCGACGAGTCGGTACTCATTCTCGTAGCGTTGACGGTGGCGTCCGGTCCGAGCTACGATATCCGACATGGTATCCCAAACCTACACCCACACATCAGGAAAACAGACACCCAAGAAAGAAGAAAACCAAAAATCATAAGGAAGCTTCCCAGCAATGAACCAACCAAACAAAGGAAAACCCATACCCTTCGGAAATGCCAAAGCCGCTTTCATAACACCAGTCAACCAAGAAAACCACTCTCGAATCCCTTGACTGCGCCTCTATCCTTTGCACAAGCAACCAATCTGCATTTCCACAGCAGAAGAACAAGCAAACGCAACCAAAATCAACAACGGGAATCTTCCCTACCAACCAACCTAGAGAAAGAGAGAGACAGACAGACAGACCACCGGAGAGACGAACGCCGAGGAACCCCCGCCAGACGATTCTCATGCTCTCCGTCCTTCTCCGGCATTTTTGTTCGAATCAACACGAACAAACTACCAAAGAACAGACGCATCTACGCAATTCCCTAACTAAGAAGGCCTCCCCACAACAGAGAGGAAAGAAAGAGAGGGGGTGGATGGGATTTTATACAGATGGGTTGTTCAAGGAAACGACAGTTTCAACGGCCGGGAAAGTTCCAGGGAAACACACAACCGCTCATGTGTTTGACACGCAGAGAGAATCGAATAGGAGCCAGAGGGAAGGAGGGAGGAAAATGAGAGAATAATCTCTCTCTCTCTCTCTCTCTCTGTGAATAAGAGGATAAAATTCTTAGAGAACGATCACGTAAAAAGGGTAATGGATCCTCGGGCCGTTATAATGATGTTGTTATTGGCCCTTCTTTTTATTGTTTACTACTGAACTGCCCTTTGTTTCCCTAAGCAATAGGCTCGTGTTTGGATCATCAACTGCCTGAAACCGTCTGATTCCACGGGTAGCTTTTGTTATAAGACCCTTTGTCTTCAGAAATTCTATTGTTGGACAATTCCTTTCTGTGTTTCTCACGTTTGGAAGTTGTGTGACTTGGGAATTTGGATTCTGAACCGCTGGTTTGATCCCGAACAGCTAAATACACTAGGAGTTGGATTCGGATCAGACCCAAAATAGCTAAAAATTGCAAAACCTTCATCTCTCTGTCGTCTCTGAAATCCATCATGGTGCAGATTTCTTCTTTAAGCCTGCAATTCAATATGCGGGAGGCCTCCTCATCCTCGAGAAGCATTCCCTAGCTTTACAACGGGTGGACGAATGAGCGTTTTTCATATCCATCGCTCTTCCGCTACCGCCAAAGACGGCACCGGCTGTGGTCACAATGGTGTACGGTTCTCACCGCCAAAGCCGTCGAAAGGAGTTCTTGTCATATTTGAATAGGGTCATTACTTCATTCGGGGACCAACATATTATCATAAGAGATTACAACTGCCTTCTGTCTTCTATCGACTCAAGCATTCTGATTTCCTACTCAGCTTCAATGAGGGGCTTCTAAAACTTTATTCAGATGAACCAGTTGTACCCCGTTCCCCATGTAGGTGAAGCTTTCTTTTGGACCAATCGGTGATGTAGACCGTGCTTCCGTCTGCTAGACAGGGTGCTCGTTTCGTCGGATCTGTTGAGCTCTATTAATGACATTTCATGTTGCCTTCTTCCACCATCTGTCTCGGACCATAGTCAGATTGTTATCTGATATGGTCAAGGCTTCACTGACAACATATCATTTAGATTTGAGCAATGGCGACTTAAGGAGGCGGGTTTCGAGTCGTTAGTCCAACAATCTTGGAGTAGACCTTGCTATGCGGATCGGGCGGCTACACGATGCATGGTTAAGCTTTTTCGCTTATCCTGCGATATCAAATATTGGCTTATCTCCAATAAAATAAGCAAATTCCAAAATATGGGAGATTGGGAGAGCGAGTTGTCGTTTATCAATCAGTCTATCTTGGCTACAATGCTCAGTCACAGATTCAGATCAATGGGGTGAAGGGAACATAGTTCAAACTTGGTCGTGGTCTTCGGCAAGGGTATCCTCTATCTCCTTTATTCTTCAACGTCGTCTCTGAAGGCCTTGTAGTTTTGGTTAAGAGGACAGTGGAGTGTAGTTTAATTGAGCCTCTCGGTATACATGAATGTCGTAGTCAAATCCTGACCTACGTCGATGATATAATTATCTTCAGAAGGGCTTTCATCCAACAAATGTTAAGATTAAAGTTTGTCCTTTTTTTTTCCTATCGATGTCAGGTTTATCCATAAATTATGATAAGTGTTGTCTGTCCATGGTAAATACCCCTCCGTCAATGCTGGTCATGGGCGAGCGGATATTCAGGTGCTCGGTATCGAAAAACTTCTTTTCTTATCTGGGTCTGCCGCTTCAGATCAGTCATGTAACAATGGCAGCCTGGAGCGCTACTCTTCAAAGGGTTCAGAATAAAATATTAGGCTGACAAGCTTCCTACATTTCCATCGCTAGTAGATTGACTCTCATCAAGCACGTTCTAAATGCTATGCCAAAATTTTTTTTGTCTATGTTTCTGATGCCTATGGAGGTTAGTAAGAAGCTAGCTCGGGTAGTGGCGAACTTCCTATGGTCTGGGCAAGGCCTCAACAACAAGCGCCACCTGATAGGGTGGGACACCCTTCGACTTCCTCAATAAGGGGGGTTTGAGAATCAAGGATCCTAGGCTGAGGAGTATAATGCTCATCGTGAAGCAGAGCTGGCTTGTGCACTAACCTAGGTCCACATGTGCAAGTGTTCTTCTAGCTAAATACGGGGGTGTGAAATCGTTGGTGGGGGCTACAAGCATACATCAGTGAATAATGTCAAAGCTTCATCGATCATGGATCCAAGTATGATCCACGGTTCTTTCAAATAATGAAAATGTTGACTCGCAGTCACAGTTCTTTGGACGCAACTTTGCTCTGAACGAATCTTTCCGCTCAAAAGAATATGCTACCTCGCTTTCCTTCCTTCGGGGGTGGACCGGTTCCCGACTAGCCTGATCTGGGGCAAGGGACTGACTCCTCGATCACGTTTTCTGGTATGGCTAATCTTACATGATCGGGTGCAGACTGACAACTTTCTCAAATCAATCAAATTTCATCTGCCGAGTAAATGTGTGTTGTACAAGGCGGTTGAGGAATCTATGTTTCACCTTTTTTGTGAATGCATTGTTTTTTAAAACATCTTTAAGGTGACCTGAAATAAGCCTGGGGTCAGTGTGCGCCAGGAATCGTTCGCCAGCGACTTGTTGTGGGGTTCCCAGCCAGTTCATGGTTACAACAAATGGCGGATTATTTGGCGAACTTGGCTTTTCTCATCCTGGTGGAACGTATGGATGACCCACAACAATGTTATTTTCTGCTATATTTTGAGAGTGTTCAATAAACTGATGAACCTTATTCTGCCAGACGTGTATGTCATTCTGCGCATCAGCGTCCCTAATCTTCAGTGCAATCTGTCTCCATGGCCTCCTCATGATCCAAGGTGATGCTCGTCGACTAACTGTATTTGTATCTTTTTTTTTAGGCTCCTTGGCATGTCTTGGGCCGGTTTTGGCTTTTCAGCATGTTCAATGTTGGTTGAACTTGTTTCCTAATGTTGATGGTTATAGTCTCTCTCTCTCTCTCTATATATATATATATATATATATATATATATATATATATATATATATATATATATATATATATATATATATATATATATATATATATATATATATATATATATATATATATATATACCCGGTTGGGCCAAGCGTTTGGCCCCGATCATAGTAATGTGGCCACACTTATAGTTTACAAGTGGCTTTCAGATGTAATTGAATGCAAAGAAGAAAGATTTCTCAAGAATCTACTTGATAAACAGATTGATTGTTAGGGTTATATTTGTGGTATAAAGATTGAAGTTCATGGACTTTGCCAGAATCCTACACTGTAGTGTAAGCATGTCATACAAAGGATGCATGACGACAACCACAAAGACAAAGATGAACCTACATTAGGACTGGGGCCCAGGCCCCTCCAATAATTTAAAACTTTTGGCAGCTCCCAACATAGGTAAAAAATTTATGGGCCTCCAAGAAAAATTTTGTGCGCCCACCCCCCAAGAAAACCAAAAAATTTATGCCACCACCACCACACACACACCAAAGAAAAATTTTCTTGAGCCCCTACAGTTTCTGGGTCTGTCCCTGCACAAAGATCAGGATTAGCACCTTGAATGCTGTGTTTGGATATGAACTGTGGGGTTTTAGATGACCGGCTTGTGTTGGTTGTACTTGTTGGTACAATTCATGTTATCCCTGCCAATAATTTCTTAAGAAAACAGAACTCTAAGAAAAAAATTTGTTTTTTTATCAAAGGGTCCATAGTGAGAATTAACCACTGATTGATGATAAGTATATTCATTCAACCAGTTGAGTTCTCATGTTTTTTTTTAATTAAAACTGCCCCAGGATCATAGACCTAGTCGCACTGGCTTTGCCTGCCGTAATTACCATCACCGTCCTAGCAGCGTAAAACTCCATGGGCTTACTATCCTTGCCCCAAGAGAGTGGCCATGCTTCAGCTTGTGCAAAGATTTGAACCTACAAGGCCCCATCTCACTACACCAAACCCTTTTGGGGTAATTATAAGTTATTTAAACAAGCCAAAATGAACAACCTTATTTTTGCTTGAATCAGCTATCCATAAAGAGTGAGTTCATGCTCAGCTTATCATCTAAACAAACCGAACATGAACGAGCTTGGGGCAAGCCAACCTGGGTCCGGTCATGAGCTGCTGAATTGGTTTATTTCCTAGCCTTGCCTATATATGCTTTGTAGTTTGGGAGGAGAAATTTCCCCATGCCAGTTGGATCAAATAAACAAAGAGGAAGGCCTAAATAGGGCATTTTTGTTACCTGTATCAAGTGTAACTGCATTTGTGTAACTTTCAACCATTAATCATGCATGGTTCTGGGTCTCTTTTGCTTGTCACAAAGTACCAGCCAATTATTAATCCAAGGTAGGTTGTGACCCCACGCACTGATGATGGATCTCCAATCTTCTAAAAATACAAAGTGGAGGGCTCAAAAATCAAAACGTATATTTTATAGCAAGGTAAAACAAAATAACATAGTTGATAAGATGAGATGTCACGAGTTCGTAACCCACAGCCACAGGTATATATATATATATATATATATATATATATATATGGTTGATAAGATGTCACGAGTTCGAAACCTACAGGTGTGCATTTTGTGTGGCAAAGTCGGCTTGTACACTATCGGATGGGCAAGTGGGACCCAAGATTTGATGCTTGATGAACTCGGTGAGCAAGATATTTCTTGTTATCATATGAAATAGATCGTTTTTTTTTTTATGCAAAGATTTTTTGGAGGGGGGCCGGGGGACACCACACCCATCTGGACAAATGCCAAGATTGGTAGCTGTCAAGCAGGTCGCTGCATTCCCACCATTCAGTCATGGTGAACACTAAAGAATTATTACGTTGCACCTCCACAAATGCCTTATTGGAAATTTAACCTCAAATGTTTAATTTGAATCAATCTATTCTTAATTAATACATAAATGAACACCTGGCCACGTAGTCCCAGTGGTAGCAGGCCTGGGGAGAAGGTGCTGACCCCCTCCAGGTTCGACTCTCACCAGGGGGTGCGGTTTCCTTTCACAGATGGGTTTCTTAATTAGAGCTTGGACGTCGGTGACTCCATTCGAAGATTATCTGTTTCCGCGAGGAATTTCGTCATAAAAAGATAAAAAATAATACATAAATGAACATTATGACAAGTATCAAAAGAAACATGATGAGAGAGTATCATAGTAACAAATGTCGCTTTTTTTCTGGAAAATAACAAGACCCGGGCCGACCTGCAATTTTCAATGTAAAAATGATAAAAAAAAAAATTATTATTCTACCGTTCTGGTTGATGTAATTCTTATCGGGTATGATTTCTCTTACAGTGAACCTGATTAGACCTGATACCATACCCAAAAAACTGGGTCCAAGTTTGGTAACCAAACCCGATCGGACACCCTTAAAAGTAATCACATTTTCCAAAATGATAGACATCGACATGTGGGGCCTATTTGACTGTTTTCAAAAAAAAAAGTTTGGCCCATCTATGCAATTTTAGAAAAGTGTGGCCCATTTTTGTCACTATGATGGTACGAGTATCATGGACCATCAATTATGAACTTAGGATATTTAATGTGCATGTCTACCTTAAGGTACCTACATTTGAATAAATTTCAAATCATCAATAAAATGGGCATTAAGATACATTTTCTAGTAAAGATTCATGAATCTCTAGCCCTATGGAATGCCAGATCAAAGATACATGAGTCTTTGATTACCTTAAATCCCGGTTTCAAGTGAGTAGATCGCCCGAAAGTGGGTTGGGACTTAGGCTGCTAGGCAGGTGATCTAAGTTCAAATCTCGTGAGTGTTAACCCCTTGCGCATGACGAAGCCTGACAACTCCCTGAGGGCAAGAGGTAAGCTCACATAATTTTACTTTGCCAGGACAGTGATGGTAAGTAGGATAGGAAAAGCCAGCGCAGCTAGGTCTTTGATCCCGTGGGGTAGTTTCCCAGTGTAAATATCAAAAAAAGTGAGCAGATTAGGTCCAAGGAACCTTCCTGAAATTAAGATGGATGGCACCCAAAAGGGTCGGTTTTTACCTAGATGGGCCCCACAAAAAAATTTTCATGTTGTTCACTCTCTAAATGGACAACATCCACCCTGCCTTGCTTGGTCCACCCACTGGCCACCTCTAAAAGCTATGGACACATTCTTGCGCCAGCAGAGTTTGATCTACCTTCGTCAAGAATGGCTATATTAATCAGGAAAAGATTAGGGCATATCTTAGAGGGCACCCTAGGTAAAACGGTGAGTTGCAATGTTAATGTAAAACACAAACACAACAGGTGACACGCGTAATCCTGTTTGTACCTAAAAGGTAGCTGCGGGTCCCACACAGAGCAGGTACTAAAAACGTTTTAGGTCTCCATATTTTAATTACTGGATTCAGCGGCTTTATCATCCCCAAAAAAATGTGAAAATGGGTATTATTAGCATTTTTCAATCATACTGGTGGTATGGCTGGGAAACAAGATGAGTCGTTCCAACTCGTCCTGTGTCAAGCTGAAGGCCCAAGTTTGAATCCCTCTGCCACATGAAGCTTAATCCCAGCTTGTCTATCAAAAAAAAGCTCAGCATGCTCGAGCATGAATAACCAATATTAATCTAAGCTTGGCTTGTATAGGTTGGTTAATTAATTATAACTATATTTTACATATATATTTTATGTGAAGATGGGGGATCGTGATTGGCTTGCAAGAAATAAGTTTAGACTTCAAATCCTGGTGCTTGCAAGTTTGAAACAATTATTTATTTTATAAAATGAACCAGTTTGAGCTTGGTTTGCTAGGTGTATATAGTCCAAATTCTATTATTTCAACTGTAATATATATATATATATATATATGTATATATTTAAATGAGTTAGCTCGTGCTCGGCTTGTTTAACTGGAATTTTTATGAGATTTGGCTAGATACAAGAAACAAGCTGAGTCTGAACACTCTTTGTGCGGTACATAACCTATTTTTACTATTTTAAGCTTCAAACCTTATCTTCTACGTACGTGCTCATCGATGCCAAAGTGATAAACCACATTTGGCTATCCATGGATGAGTGGCTCTCCATATGTTTTCTGAGAATTATTGAGTCAAGTCAACGGTCAACCACAAGGCCATCTCATCCAAGCCACGAATGGTCCATGATACTTCAAATGATTTCATTTGTTTCCACTAAAAAAAAAAAACAGAAGAAAAATGTTGATTAAATATTCTCCCTGGATCATGAGCAAAAGTATTTCGGGGTTTAAAATGAGGATAAACCTCAATCCAATGAATTGTCTATCAATTTCAAGTTTTTCAATGATAAACACTACCACCCCGGGGTCGCCCCCGTGGCCAGCTGGGTGGTTCCGAGGGCATTGAGATGAAGACGCCAAATCAAAACCTGTTAGCGCAACGGTGTGCATGTCAGTTGCTTTCAGAGGTGGGTCACGTAAGGCACGGTGCAAGTTGTGGGGCCCACCTGGGGTTTTTCTCGTTTCGATTCGATGAGGGTTCTTAGTCATACAAATTAAAAAAATCAATGATTAAACTAATGTTTTTCTTTTCTTCTGTCTCCTTGCTGCAACGAAAACCGCATCCATGATAGCAAAACTGATCACACTGGTCTTAGCTTGCCATACACACGTGATTGCCGTTACCGTAGTGTAATTTGTAAAACTCCAGGCACCTACATGGAGATTCGAACTCGAAGTAAGAAGAGACATCTTCAATGTAAAACCAAGACAATGTAGGTAACTTATTGAGATTTTCCTAAATTAGTGGGTTTAGTGGACCAACTTATCATGGGATTCAGTGATCAAGAAGATCACTCATGAACCCTGCCATAATCGGCACCCTAACACAGCTACAAAAGTAAGAAACTATGAAAAAGAGAAATATCTAATATCCAAAACATGATTCTAAATTAAGATCCAAACTAAATAAATACACAAATGCCTAATTAATAAAAACACATCTAAATGAATCCTTCATCATCAACATGACCCATGTGAGTAATAATTAATATGCACAAGGTCAAAAAAATTACAAATTTTCAATAGGGTACCAATGTATTCCTTGTATATTTTATTCATAATTGGTAAAACTAAGAATTTTCTTTTTATGAAAAAACCCCGAGTGGGGGGGGACCCACGACTACCCTGCCTTACGTGGCCCTCCTATGTACACTAAGAAAATTACATACCATTAGGAGTGTTGTGTGAGGGTGTGAAATTGAGTTACCATGCGTAGCTATCTTCTGCAAAGGTGCAGAGGGACTATGTTTTTTTATTACCTTACTGTGTTTTGCACATGGGTGCATTAAGTGAGGGGTTTCTAAAATTTTAAAGGGAGGGTCGTCTGTGTCTCTGACCGGGCCTTCGAAATGGGGCATGTGAGTGCGAAGCTCTACGAACTGAGAAATGTATCAAAGGTACGTAGGAGCGTACGGTATGTATTGGCTTGATCGATGACGCATGATGATAGTGTCACACGCGATAAACAATGATATTGATGCTAGTGCATCATTGTGTGATGACACATATGTGAAGCATTGTTTGGTTAAGCAGTGTAGTGGATCAGAGGATTTTGTTAAGAACCACTCGGCTTGCAAGAGTTTTTCACGCGTAACGATTGGATGCTCGGAGGTTTGTTTGGGTTAGGGTTAATTTCTCCAGGAATCACCTTAGGTGGTTTCAACCGAGTATGGTGACTTGGGGCTAGGCGAGTGAGTGCCTAGGTATTGATGAATGAGTTTAGGTGGTGCTCTTCACTATGGTATTCAATCATCAACTGGTCCTCGAATTTGGACTGCAAAATCGTGTTCCTTCAGTGGTGAGGTTTTGCCATATTGTATGCATGGAGTCGCAATACGCTCCATGGCACGCAGGGCTAAGCCAAGTTTGTACCCCTTTCGATAGAGATAGTCGGCATGGGATGGTCATGCACTAAGCGTCATGGACTAGATGGAATTCACATTTGAAGATGTGATTGATCAGCTTTCGCTAGGCGGCTGCGTATAAAGTGGTGTGTAGAACCAATGAAAATGATTCAGCACATGAAAAAGTATTGTTGCACGGTCTTTGGCCGTTGGGCTGGGCAGTCTGGCGCATTGTAGGTTTGCGAAAAATTTTATGCCTGTGACAAATTGACATCAGAGCAGAAAGATTTATGGAGATCTTGTTTTTTATTGTGTGCGACACTGTAGAGGACAACAATAGTTTATCTTGATTACGTAATTTTGTGCAACTGATGTGTGGTTGACCAAGCACAAATGCAAGATGTTGGCAGGATGGTATGGGACATCTTGTCGATGATAAGCAGAAGTGTAAGGTTACTATTCAATTAGCTAAGGGAACGTAGATAAGCCAAAGATTCTTACCAGTTGTGTGTTAGGCTCACAGGTGGAGCGTGATGTTTGTCTTGTGCATGCAGATAATGCACGTTGGATTCGGCTAGATGGATTTGCATCTTTGGGTATGGGAGACTCAACTAAACTTTTAGATTCTCTCCCAAGATTGTGGGTTAGCGAAGTGCCCATTTTGAGCAGAATGCACATTGTTTTGGTTCCTTGAGTTGGCAGTTCTTCTGTGGATTGTGTGTGCAGAAAAAATTATTGTTCGTAGCTCAGTGGTTTGGTTTCTGCGAAAATATTTTGCTGGCTTCGGATGAGAGTTGCAACATGCTTGCTCCGGATGAGAGTTGCAGCATTGAGCTGTGTTGTCCCTTGTGTGGATGAGTGTTTAGGAAGACGCTTTGAAGGACCGCTTTGGGGTGATATACAAATAGGCATCCCTCAATTGAGGACTAGTTTGGACCGTTGGAAAACCGCAAGTTGGTGCTTAAGGGAATTGATATCCCTGTGACATGCGTTGGTAGTTGTCTTTCTCCACGAGGACCACAAAGGGCTTAGAATTGCCCTTGCTGGTTTTAGAAGGTACCTCAGTCATGTTCATGAAGACGAAAAGTTTGTCGTGCAAGCGAGGATGACCTACTTGTGTTTAGGACTGCACTGGGGTCCCACGAACAAATGATGCTCGTTGTTAATAAAGCAGAAGACCATTGTCTAAGTGATCAGAGGCGCGTTATGGAATGAGACTTGGCGTATTGAAGGTTGCGGCGATGAAGGATAAAATCCAGAACAAGTTTAGTAGGGTAAATAAAAGAAGTAAACCAAAGATATTTGCAAAAAGAAATTGACATATTAGTTAAGACTGTGTTCTCACTTGCACAGGCATTGTCAAGGACGACAATGGTTTGGGTGGGAGAGAATGTCCCGAACCGGGCCTTCGAAATGGGGCATGTGCAGTGCGAAGCTCTACGAAGTGAGAAACGCATCGAGGGTAGGAGTGTGCGGTATGCATTGGCTTGATTGGTGATGCGCGATGATAGTGCCATACGTGATAAGCAATGATATTAGCGCTAATGCATCGTTGTGTGACGGCACAGACGTGGAGCATTGTTTGGTTAAGTAGTGTCAGCGGATTAGAGAATGTTGCTTTTGGAGATTTTATTAAGAATCTCTTGGCTTGCAAGAGTTTTCCATGCGTAGCATGGGGGTGCGTGTGGGTTAGGGCTAATTCTCCCAAGAATCACCTTAGGTGGTTCCAACCGAGTATGGTGAATCGGGGCTAGGCGATTGAATGCCTAGGTGCCGGCGAATGAGTTATGGTGATGTTTTTCGCTATGGTGTTCAATAATCAATTAGTCTTCAGATTGGGGTCCATAAAGTCTTGTTCCTTCAGTGGCGAGGTTTTGTCATGTTATGCGCATAGAGTCACAATATGTTTCATGGCACGCAGGGCTAAGGAAAGTTTGTGTCCCTTTTGATAGTGATAGCCGGTATGAGACGGTTATGTACTAAGCGGCATGGACTAGATGAAATTCGCATTTGAAGATATGCTTGATCAGCTTTCGCTAAGCAGTTGCGCAGGGCCAATGGAAATTATTCAGCACATAGGAAAGTGTTATTGCGCAGTCTTTGACCATTGGGCTGACTAGACTGGACAGCCTGGCTTATTACGGGTTTGCAAAAAATTCTATACCCATAACAATCTACTTGCCGTGTCAAACGGTTAGATTTTAAGAAGAAGACTTGTGCATAGACCCAGAATGACTTTGACCAGGTTGACCATGCACAAATTAAATGCCTTGTCGACAAAGCTCACTAACCGTGCCGGCATCGGCATCGACACAATCCATGACAAGATCAGACCAGGTGATCGATCAAATCATTTTAAGAAAGTGATTTGACATCTTCATCGTCCATTTAGGTGATTAGTGATTTGACATCTTCACCTTCCACATAGTAGGACCCTACGTTTTCCAACCTATATCCGATCCATGTTATCCATATCAGTTCCATCTTAGATGGATGATGATGCAGTTCAACCCTAAGCTTGACCTTTTTCCAATTACTGGAAAAAGTAGCCACAAATTTTGTCGACATTAATAAAAAAAGTAAAATGCTAATAAATTGTGTTATAATTCAAAATGTTTCCTATTTTTAAGTTACATGCTTTTTTTTTCTTGCAAATTAGGGCTATCAACAGGTTTGGTACCCAACCTATTAGGGTATATCTGAACCCTCTCAAATAACAAATCACCGGGTTCGGGTTTTGTCAAGCTACCAAAATGAAATTCCAGACTCAAACTTGCATAATTTCAGAATTTTTTGTATTAAAAATATATATAAAATACTCAGGTCTGGTTGACTAACCGGAAAAAAATCTGGGTCGAGTCAAGTACCGGAAAAAAAAATCATGACCCAAACCTGGCCTGCATATTGCTCGGGTCGGGTTCAGGTCGACCAGAATATTATTCAGATCGGCATTTTTCATGCCCATACCTGAATACCCGATACAAACCCAACCCGTTGACAGCCCTAGCATCATGTATAAATGTGTTTCAGATACGTGTAACGTGTTGGGTGCAGATCAAGTTCGGATCCGAGTAATTATACAAACCAGTTTGGGTACTTCACTATAAATACAATACGGTTCCCATCTTTTTACAGTGGTAATTTGAGGATCGTCTTCAAGTTTTATGTGGTAATCAGTAGTCGTAGGCAACCACCCGATCCATCAAAAGGACAGACCAGGTCCAAGTCCAGTCCAGCCCTAGCTCCAAATCCCAGGCCGAACCAGGGGCAGCATTTAGGCACCATCTTATTTGAAAGAACAGTCAGATGGTGGGGTACGTTGGCACGGTCCAGATCCATTTTAGACGAGTTAACTTGCCGGTTAATAGCCATGGCCTTGGCCAAACACAACTCTTTTAAGTCTCTCTCTCTTTCTTGGCTAAGCCAAGGGGAAACCCAGTTCTCATCAACCGAGCTGAGATGGGTGTGAATCGAGTCAGTCCTAGTGCAGGCCTCCACTAATAAAAACCTCTATGGTTCATTGTGGTCCTGTGCTAAGCGGGGTCCTCTGCTAAATTGAAGGCCCAGGTTCGAATCCCTCTGCCACATAGGGCTTAAGATATATCTGGTAGGGGTAGGTATGCCTAACCCCAGCTTGCCTATAAAAAAAAAAAACACTTCTATGGTTCATTGTGGCTCCAATAGTACTCCCAGCTTTGATTTTGTAACAAAACCTGCACTCTCCAGTATCAAACTTGCGACATCGTTTAACTTGGATGATTTCTGTAAAAAAAATAACAATAACAGACAGAATAAAAATAAAATCAGAAATTATGAAGGAAAAAAAACAATAAATATACATGGTTAGATCAAAGGACATCTATGAGAAAAAGCTTACGCTCCTTCTTTAGTATGATCCAAATAATATATATATATATATATACAACAAATGCCAAAAATAATTTTATACAATCAAGATGAGATACTGATGGATGAAATCCCATATAATCCATTGTCAAATCTTTAAAAAATTATAACAGAAGATCTTGCTTTATATTTGTACAATCATTTTCATATTGTCAAAGATTGCTACCGTACACTTCCCTACATCTTAAAGAAGACAATGATTTGAGCTGAGGATTGCATAAAGAAAATGTTCCTTGCTAAACTATGTTGAGCAATAACCAAATAGGCTATCATCTCACTAATGTGAAGTCTCACATCCAATCCAACAATAAAATCAAACCAAAATTGTAATAAAAAAGATTGAATCCTTCTTCCATATGTCTAATCAATCGGACCACGTGGATGTGTTCAGCATGGTTGGATTATTATGATTTACTTTTGGATCGAATGGTTCTAGTGGAAAATTTGTTATTTTGGATAATTTACATTAAGCACACAAGATATAACAAATTTACATATCGCTGCCTTAGTTTTCGAATATTCAAGATAACTGTCTATTTTTTTAAGAAATTTCTCAGGTGAATTGCTCAATTATGTCACCTACTTTTTAATTTTTGAATGCCAGTTTGATAGCTTTCATTTCTTATCTACAATTAAGGATAAATATGTAATTTTTAGAAGATAAATTTAATAGAGCTGGTTATATAATAAATTTCATGGAAATATAAGCGCTTATCTTAAAAGTTTCATGAAAATTACGGTGCTTAATCATAAAGTCACTACTATACATTAGGTGTCTATATGGAAATTACCCTATTGCACTCCAATAACAACTATCAGTCATTACCACCGAGGTGGTATCCCATGTGGTAAGCGGGGTCCTGTGCCAAGCTGAAGGCTCACGTTCGAATCCCTCTGACACAAGGGGCTTAAGAGATATCTGGTAGGGGTCTGGCTAACCCACAAAAAAAAAAAAAACTACCAGTCATTGTAAACCGATGTCACAAAGTCACTGTACGACTGGACTCGCGAGATGAGCTCTAGACACGTACGAGTTCGAAGACTTTTTTGCAAAAATAAGACACAAGGACAAAGATTTTTTTGTTTTTTTTAGTCAGTAAAAAACTTTTTTTTGATATTTTAGTGTTTAAAATGCATGGTTACTGAAATATTGTTAAAAACATTAGAATATTAAGTAAATTAAAAAATATGAATATTAAATTTTAGAACTTCATAGTGTGTCAATGCCATGTCACATGAATGTGGCCAAAATGGCGTGTCCTTTACATAGTAATGGACTATTAAATTTTAGAACTTCTAGATGTGCATCGAGAAAACACGTTTTCTATTAAACAAATCATGTTTATTATATTAAACCCAAGGGGGCATGGAGTAGTTGGGTGGGGGGGCCTTGGCTGCTAGACAGGCAGTCAAGGTTCAATTCTCATGGTTGTGACTTGTTGTGCAAGCTGTTGCCCAGCATAGCCTTCTTGGGCAGGTGTCCTAGCCTCAAAATTTTATGTGGCTGGTGCAACCACCATATTGTGTTCTAACCTCAAAATTTTACGCAACGACCATATATAGGTATGACAGACTGAGCCAGCACAACTAGGTTTTCGTGGGGAGTGCAGTTTTGGGGGTTATAAATAAAAAAAAAATGTTTATTATATTTGTAGGTCATGATCTACTCTATATATATATATATATATATATATATATATATATATATATATATATATATATATATATATATATATATATGTGATAGTTGTAGGGTGTAGCTTGGCAGCTAGACCGTATTATGTGTAGGTGCAAACAAGCTTTTGAAGCATTTTTCATAAATTTGACTCTTCATATATGTTTCAAATCGTGTATTTGTTAGGAAATGACACTACTACAAAAAATAAAATAAAATAATTGTAAGCCTTGAATAAACTTTGTAAAGACCTACCCACACGTCAAAATGGGATCATATTCAAGAGTCGATTTCTACAAAATCAAACATATAAAAAAAATGTGTACAGTAGGGTTTGAGAAAAACATGAAAACCCATTCAATTCAGAGTGTAACTAATTCATACGTAAAGCCACCTTCTTTGAGACCATAATCTATGAGTCTATGTTGAAAGTGGACTCACTGGCACACCTGATTAATGTGCATAGCAATATAACATGGTGTGCTATACCAGTTGGGATGAGCACGTTGACCAGCCTTTCTATGCATGGCGGTGGCTGGGTGGTTGGCCACCCTCCTTGACCAATATACCCACTTGGCGAGATGGACGGTTCGTAGGGGACAAACATGAGATCAACGTGCCTTTTTAAGTTGGATCATCGTATACACCATCTTAACTTACCATGTGTGTGGACAAAGTTTTTTTTGCTAGTTCGTTTTTACGTTATAGCATTGAAGGTGACCCGATAAAAATCAAGGATCGACATTCGATTCTTGAAGACAAGCATCAGGCATGGCTTGTGAATAGCCCAAAACATGATATTGGACTCCAAACACGAGGACAGCAAGGGGAACCATGTCAGGCATGATTCAAATGCTAGTTTTTGCTTTTATATATATATATATATATATAAACACGTAGCCTTAAATGAGAAATGCATTGCATTTTTTACACAAGTGGTTGTCTACATTTCACCTTTTTTGTGCAATCCAATATCAAGGTGAATCCAATTGGATCCTCATTTCCCAAATTATGCAACATGAATGATCCGGATCCTCTTGAAGCGAGCACATCCAAGTTTGAGTCAGTTTGACATCATAGTGCGAGTGATATTTAATTTGAGCAATATCATGATCCCGCTATTTTTCAAAGCCAATGTAATCCTGAATAAAATCACGATATTTACAAAATACCGCTTTTTACAAATATCACAAAATAAATCACGATGTTTTTTTGACAAGAATTTTACAATAAAATCACGATATTAAATCATACAATTTTCCTTTTATTTGGTATTTTCTTGTGATCTTCTCAAAAACATAATTGTTTCTCATTTATCTCTAAGAAAATCCTATGCCCTAGATTTTTTTGCTAAATTCCAATTCCCATGTAAAGTATGTTCAAGTTTAAATTGATGTAGCACAGTAGAAAATTGGTCTGAACTCATCATCCAAATCCTTTCCTTAAAAAAAAAAAAAAAACTCATCCAAATCCCAATTAAAACCAAAGAAAATATGAGAAACAAAACAAAGAAGAGGATGCAGGAAATAGAGTGTGGGATTCTTTCTGATTTTTAAGATTTCTATGT
Organism: Nuphar pumila; assembly: GCF_984573655.1. Lineage (NCBI taxonomy): Eukaryota > Viridiplantae > Streptophyta > Magnoliopsida > Nymphaeales > Nymphaeaceae > Nuphar > Nuphar pumila. The sequence continues at coordinate 130,476,527 of NC_143255.1, read as the reverse complement.
CTGACAAATGAGTCATTTTCGTTCCCTAAAACGGCGAGTGGATGAGATATGTTGCCCTCATCATCACGTCCCTTTTCAATGAGACAAAGCACAAGAAAGCTACAGGAAAGTCAAGGAAAGTGTTTTCTCATCACTAAAACGTGTCTCGGTATATATCATAGAGAGTTGTTAAGGACCTTTTCATGCATTTTGTTTTAACCATGGGAAAAGGGAGATGGAGAAAAACTTTTGCAGGAAAAGATTTTCACCTGTCAGAATCATGTATCCTTTTGGATCATTTTATTATGACAAATCGCATGTTTGCAAACTTTTGAAAATTTTGCCACTCGAGCGCGTGTTTAATGGTTCGTTAAAAGAAGTTGCCCAACTCTTTCCCCTTCATTTTAGGCATGCGTGGGGGTGCACACGAGCCGATCCTAGGTTGTTCAAACTCGGCTCACTCAGAAAAACCCTTGTTCAATCTCGGCGCCGAGATTATAAAATATAAACTGGTAGCCACAGCTTGCCTATCAATGATTATAAAATAATAAAGATTTTTTGTATTTAATTTCTTTTTCATTAAACCCCAATGAGGTAATTCTAACCCAATACCATTTGGTTATGATAGTGTGACCTAATCATCCAGACATCTTATATATTCAACTACATTAATGTTGTTTATTATGATATTGTGACCTAAAAATGGATGTATTATGCATAATTTTCAACAAAGTAGCTTTCTTGAAAACTTATTCAGCATTGTAATTGAGTAGGATTCAATTTCAATTTCCACTCCACTATTCTCAGCATGCCACTATGCTGCAGCTCATTACTTGATCGTTCAGGAGTGATGAAATTATTAATATAACTCTGTTTTTTTCGTGTTTCTAATGAAGGAATTTTTGATGTAATTTGGGTTCCAATTCCACCCTACTTCACGAATCCAAACACGTCCTCGAGAGCAAATTGGAATTCCAAGTCCATGCGGGCTCTGCATTTCTGGTTATGAGTGGCCATGTTTTGTCACCTGGCATGGGTCGATCGACCACTGTTCGAAACTCAGGGGGACGTCCCTTGCGGAAGCTGATTGTACTTCTTGGTGAGCAGGGGGGGCTGAAAGGTTTTACCCAATGTTCTCAGTATCGGTATCGTTTATCCAACGATTCAGATGAATTTGGCCAATACCGATACACGAGTGAATCATTCTGAATCGGAAAAAAAATAATTAAAATTATTTATGTGTCAATCAGAACTTTAAAATAATATTAAAAAAAGTAATTTTAAGTATTTTTTTTACATTTATTAAAAAATTGCCGATTCAGGGGTGAACCGATATGCAGAGAGAGAGAGATCAACGTTTTCTTGGTGAACTGAGCAGCATGAAATGACCAAGATCTTCAGTTTGGTTCCCCGTTTGATGGTGTAGGATTACCAAGGTCCAGTCATCCATGTGAGTCCACCAACCACTGCAGAAGCTGCGTGGGACACTAGGCTTTCAAAAGGAGACAGCCCATATGATTTGGTGAGGCCCAGGACCATGGCCATTAAGGGGTTGGTATTTGGTACCTGTCCCTCAAAATAAATTGACACCAAGAAACCAAATTGAGTATATATTGTATTTCTTATCCAAAATCATGCCACAAAAAGTCTACAATTTGAGTATACAGCAGGAGGGTCCAAAAGAATTAAACCCAATCTTACAAAGATCCACCAAGCAAGACTGTGATCAAATACAGCCGAACTAGCAGCACTACAAAGAAGAATTTGTTGGTGTCACAAGTATATGTGATATGACTTGGACCTAAACCTGTTTTAAAAGTGAGATGGATCGTGTGAATTGGATCCAAAATTCCAGATAATATCCAACCGTGGGAGGGGTTATCAGCCATATCCTATGGATGTGTGAAAGCGTTAATTACATGGAGGACTAAATTTTTTTTATAACAAGAAGAAACTGCACCCGAGAAGACCTGATCACGCTGACTCAACCTGCCATACCTAAAACTCCGAGGCTAGGACCCCCGGGAGCCAAAGCTACGCGTTGGCTTGCACAGCCCCACTTCCTCTAAGCCAACCATGTGCAGGGCTTGATGCAATACAGCTAGGGGTGCAAATGGATCGGATATGTTTGATATCCAATCTGAGTCTGACTTGCTATTTTCAGATTTTGGATCCATTGAGTAAAATCTGAATGTACATTCCAACTGAATCTGGATCTGTTAAATGGCGGTAGTTTTGAATTGTTAGTTTAAGCCGGATATATATGGTTTTGGGTCTTTATCAAAATCCAATCCCATTGCACTTTTTACATGTAAAACTCTTGTTTTTATTCTATTTTTTCCCAGATACAGTATTACCACATGTAGTTCAGATACGGAATCAACCTTGCCTCATCGATCTGAGTATGAGGTTTTTGAGGAACATATCCAAAAACAAAATCTCACTATAAATACAATTTTTAAAAATGTTTGAAAAATGAAATAAATATATGTAAAATAAAATTGTTACTGTTGGGTTGGGTACTGGGTCCGCCCATGATGGGCGAGATCCGGACCCGGCCCACCATTTGAGGAGGGGACGGTTTTGGAAACCACCCACTCCCCATTTACTGTGGCTCTCTCATTTGGGCGTAAATAGAGAAGAAAGGCTAGGAAGCACTAAGTACGCTGATATACATAGTGAGTTACAGTGCATTGTGTCTTTTTGAGAGAGAGAAATCTCAACAGAGAGATTTGTGCACAGAGAAAAGAAACAGTAAGAAGAAGAAGGAAGTGTGTTTTGTGGTGAATCTACGTGATTAGCATTTGGACTCGTGGAATCATTGTTCTCTCCAAGTGAGAGCACACATCCGTTGAGCAAAAGCAAGCATCATCGATCTGCTGTTTTTCCGCTTCCGCAACAACCTGAAAGGTATGTATTCGGATCTCTTCATTGGTATCAGAGCAACGGGTTTTAGATGCTCGTTTTTGCTTGCGAATATATATTTTTTTGTTGATTCATGGCCAGAACAAAAGAGGTTCATGGTGGACGCATGCTATGGGAGATTGTCTACATCCCTAGTGCCGACCAAGCCTACTCGGCTTGCCATGGGACAGGTTAGGGCTAACGTTTTTAGGCCAGGGCATGGGCTGGGCATGAGCCAGCCCCACATGATGGGTCTGACCTGCAGCCAGAAGGGATGCTAAAACTCAGACCCGATTTTGGACCAAATGTTGAAGCACAGGCCGCAGGTCATGCCTTGGCCCTGCAGCACAGGCCGCAGGCCTGCCCAGGACCTGTGGCGGCAATGGCCGCCATTTTTTGCTCCCAGCCTGCGGCATATGCCACAGGCTCAGTCCGGCCTTACCCGGCCCTGTGGCACAGGCCGCAGGCTCTTATGCTTCTTGACTTGCGGCATAGGCTGCAGGCTTTCTCATCCGGCCTGACCCAGTTTTTGCGGCTCGAGCCGCAGGCTTGTTTGCTCCTGGCCCTGCGGCATAGGCCGCCGGCCTAGCCCGGCCTGACCGGCCTTGCGGCACAGGCCGCAGACCGAGTTCTTGGAACTACAATGCGGACTGAAAAAAAAAATTTGGCTGAACCCCGGCAGGACCAGGGTCCATGTGGGTTGAGGCATGTTGACTAGTAGTTGGAGCCATATTTTGTTTATGCTACGGATAAGCCTGGGATTCATGAATCCATTTTATTATATATTTTATTCATGTATGTGAATGAATATGATATAATCATATTGATTATACGATAAATTTTTTAAGTACTTTGGAAGTACTTACTCTATGTGTTATTTTTTAAAACAGTCATAATACAGTTTAGGTAAATATAATTATCTTAGGGGAAGTGGGAGATGATTGTGAACGTAGTGAGCTTTCGATTCCACGCCCTGTGAAAATTATATGTTATCTAATCGTGTGATTATGACTGCATATAGATGTGCTAATGATTAGATCATAACATGCTTGAATAACATTTTTTGCGCATTGTTTTACTCTTATCTAAAAGGACATGGCTGCACCAAGTAAATCAATAATGGATTTGGCACGAATTGAAAAACTGAATGGTGATAATTATGATATATGGCATAGAAAGATTCAGTTTACACTGGAGGAGGCTGAGGCCTTGGAGGCACTCAACCATACTGTGGAACGACCTGAAATTGGTACTGGGGCACAATCTCGTAAGGATATGGAAACCTATGAGAAATGGAAGCGCATGAATACTGTTGCGCGTGTCACCATGCTATGTTCTATGCAGGATGACATCATGTGCCAATTTGAGCATTATAAGACTGCTCAACAGATGTGGATGGCCCTTAAAGATAAGTTTGGGGGAACATCAGCCACAAAACTAAGGAGGCTGACCATCAGGTTCGATTCATACAGAAAGTCCCCTCAGCACACTATGAGCCAGCATCTCAGGGAGATGGCAAACATGATTAGAGAGCTCAATAGTGCAGAGCATACCCTTACAGATGAACAACAGGTCCAGGCTGTGATTCGTTCTCTGCCACACAGTTGGGAACATATGAAAATTAATATGACTCATAATGAAAGTATTAAAACTTTTGATGATATCGCTCGTCATGTAGAGCTGGAAAATGATCGCCTTGAAGCGACTCAACAATCTGGCATGAGGGCATATGTGGCAGAAAGTTCGAAAAAGCAAAAATCTTTTAAGAAGAAATTCTATGGACCAAGAAGGTTCAAGAAGGGTAATAAGAAGGGACAAGACAAAGAGCAAGAAAAGAAGCCTTATCAACGCTCTGGGAAGCGTGGAAGCAAGAAAAATAAGGCAAATGCAAAATGCTTTAAGTGTGGAAATTTGGGTCACTATGCTCGTGAATGTCATGAGCAGGAGAAGGTACATTTTCTTATGACTCCTGTTTTTTGTGCAAATGTTTGTAGTTGTGCACTAATTATTGAATCTAATTCTATGTGGATTGTAGACTCAGGAGCCACTGACCATGTGACCAAAGACCGCACAAACTTCATCGAATATAGGAAGATGCCATCTGGTTCGAAGTGGTTGTTCCTGGGGAATAACACTAGAGCAGAAGTCAAGGGAATCGGGACTTGCAAATTGGATTTGCGAGGAAGACGATCTTTATTATTATATGATGTTCTGCATGTTCCAGAGATTCGACGAAATTTGATTTCAGTTTCTGCTTTGTCAATGTTAAACTATAAACTTGTGTTTGGGGATGTCAATGTTGACATCATTTGTGAACAAACTTTAGTTGCTTCTGGTTTCTTGATGAATGGTTTCTATGTGTTGGACACAAAACTTATTAATTTGAATGTTAATGATGAATGTTTTTCACTTGTTTCAACTGCTAATAATATGGATGTGGATGTATCTGTATGGTATGCTCGGCTTGGACATATAGGGCAAAAGAAAATGGATAGGCTCGCACGAGAGGGTCTTTTGGGATCTCATGCGAAGATTGAAATGCCTATATGTGAGCATTGTCTTGCTGGAAAAGCAACTCGATTACCTTTTGGAAAGGCAATTAGAGCAACCTATCCTCTTCAATTAATTCATTCAGATATATGTGGGCCAATGAATGTGGCAACGAGGCATGGAGCTTCATATTTCATCACTTTTATTGATGATTATACACGATTTAGCCATGTGTATTTAATTACGCATAAATCTGAAGCATTGGATTGCTTTAGATCTTTTATGAACATGGTAGAGAATCAACTTGATCGTAGGATCAAGGCTTTGAGAACAGATCGTGGACGTGAATATCTATCTGAACAATTCAAGGAATTGTGTGATGATAAAGGGATAGATAGACAATTAACTACTCCTCGAACTCTGCAACAAAATGGTGTTGCAGAAAGGAGAAATATGACCCTCTTAGAGATGGTCAGGTCCATGATGGCGCAGGCAAATTTACTATTTCCTTTTGGGGTGATTGCTTATTAACTGCCACTCATGTATTAAATAGTGTACCATCAAAATCTATTTCTTCAACTCCCTATGAATTGTGGAAAGGCAGAAAGCCAGAATTGGCTTATCTCAGGCCCTGGGGGTCTGTTGCATATGTCCATAATCTTTCCCATCAATATGGAAAATTGGGTCCTAGGGGAAAGAAGTGTATCTTTATAAGATACTGTGAACATTCAAAATGATATGTATTCTTAGGAGAGAATACTGATGGGAGTATTTCTGAAATAGATTCTAGAGATGCCATATTTATTGAAAGTGAATTTCCTAAAAGGGGAGAGATAGAGCGTCACTTCCAGTTCTATGAATTGGATGATGAAGATCAATCTAAAGAGATTGATCATCATGTTTTAGAGACACAAGAGGATGTGTCTATACCACTATTGGATAGTGAGAGTAACACTCAAGTGAATATTGATTTTGATGAAGATCTGACAACTCAAAAGAGTCTGAGGAAGAGAATTCCTCATCGAAGATTCCAAATCGAAGGGGAAGCCTTTGTGGTTTTGCCCCAAGATGATAATATACCTAAGAGTGTTAGAGATGCTCTATCTTGTCCTAAAAGGAATGAATGGCACAAGGCAATGGAAGAGGAAATGAAATCCATGGCATCCAACGAGGTCTGGGATCTTGTTAATCTTGCAAAAGGAAGAAAACCTATTGGGAGCAAATGGGTTCTCAATATTAAAAGAAATGCTGATGGATCTATCGAGCGATATAAAGCTCATTTGGTTGCTAAAGGATACACACAAATGGCAGGGATAGACTATAATGAAACATTCTCACCTGTGGTCAAATTGACCTCTATTCGCCTTTTGTTAGCCATAGTGTCACATATGGATTTAGAATTACATCAGATGGACGTTAAAACTGCATTCCTTAATGGAAAACTGGATGAAGAAATATATATGGAACAACCCGAGGGGTTTGTTACATTGGTTTTGAGCGCAAAGTGTGCAAGCTCAAACGATCCATTTATGGATTAAAGCAGTCATCCAGACAGTGGTATTTAAGGTTTCATGAAACTATCATGAGCAATAATTTTGCTATGATTGATGAGGACCACTGTGTTTATCTTAAGCGTCAAGGTCCAAAATTTGTGATTCTAACTCTATATGTGGATGATATTTTATTGGCTAGTAATCATTTAGAGTTTCTAAAAACCATTAAAGAATGGTTGTTCATTCATTTTGAAATGAAAGACATGGGTGAAGCATGCTTTATGCTGGGCATAGAGATAAAAAGAGACCGTTCAAAAAGACTTCTTTCTCTTTCACAAGAGTCATATATAAAGAAGGTCTTAGAACGATTTCATATGCAAGATAGTAAACCCATAGATACTCCTGTTGCAAAAGGGAATGATTTAAGTCTTAAGATGTGTCCAAAGGAATCTAAAGAAATAGAAGCTATGTCCAAAGTCCCTTACTCCAGTGCAGTAGGCAGCCTTATGTACCTTATGATGTGCACCCGACCTGACATATGTTATGCAGTAGGGTTGTGAGTAGATATCAAGTTAATCCAGGACAAGCCCATTGGAAGGTTGTCAAGAGGATTATGAGATATCTTAAAGGCACATCGGATTCAGTTCTTTGTTACCATGGTGGTAACATGCGTGTGGTAGGCTATACTGACGCAGATTGGGGTGGGGACCCTGATGAGCGTAAGTCTACGTCTGGCTATGTGTTCTTGATGAACAATTGTGCTATATCTTGGTGTAGCAAGAAGAAGACGTGTGTAGCCTTGTCCACAATGGAAGCTGAATTTGTTGCAGGATCGTTCGCAGTGCAGGAATGTGTTTGGTTAAGGAGATTCATCAAACATTTGGGACTCTCTTCTGAAGCAAAACTACCAGTGACTTTATTTTGTGATAATCAAGCGGCAATTGCGTTTGCTAAGGATCCCAAGTTTCACAATAGAACCAAATATATTGATACGAGATGCAAGAATATGCGCGATATTGTATCTAAAGGCAAGGTTGCCTTGGCATATGTTAATACCCAAGATATGGTGGCAGATCCCTTTAATAAGCCTATCTATAGGGATTCTTATGTTAAACATGTAAAATCTATGGGTATTTGTAAGATTTGATATGCTAATGTTATTCATATTTTTCTTTCTATGATCATTGTATAGCATGTTGCACATCTATATGAGTATGCTACCAGGTTTGAGATAAATCTTCTCACACGGATTTATCGCCTCAGACGCTGCTTGTGGGCGGGCTGAGATGAGATGTAACAAAATCCAGGATTGCTGAATTAAGAAGCATGTCGGATTTTGGGGATATCATGTGATTATAACTCAAAAGAGTGGGTGTACAATGAGTTATGATATCCGCCATATATACGTATATGGGATGCATCGCTCTAACCGGGTTAGGATGAGGTCTTGTGTATATTTAACTATATGGAGAGACCGACCTTGATATCTAAATATCAAGGGTAACCTGGTTGACCAGATCTGAGGACTTGGATAGACATTGCATGGGAATGTGCATCCTGAAGGACTCAAGTTAGTTTCTCGGGGAGGAACTGAACTAATAAAAATCTGTACGGCAAAGAATTTATGGTGTATGCATACATTCACTGGAGTGAGAAAGTCTTGCCATAATACGTGAGTCATACCACGTATGTCGCACCATGACTATAAGTCGCCACAAAAGGAAATGAAGAATGATCCCTGCTTCTTCATTGTGTGAGTCCTTAATATATATATATATATATATATATATATATATATATATAGATATATATTGATGTCCTTATTGACTTTTAACCTTATTTGAAGAAGAAAGATGAGTGTTGCTACTTTAGCATGTTGCTTACGGCCATGTATGATTCGGTCTAAAAGAACATGTCTGGGAAAGCAACTTATCTTGATTCAAAGAATAAGAGTTGAAAAGGAAGATCATTTAACATTTTCAGATTATGCACATGTTAAAAGCTAGCTTATTTTACTGCATCCTGGGGATGTTTGAGTTTATGATGAAACATGTGGCATAATGAAAAGCCTTGTCTAGCATAGCTTAACACTATAATATGTGCAGAGGGATTCAGTATGCTAGAATATGAAAAATGTATTTGATCTAGGACACAGTGAGCTTCTTACTTGGCTTGTGCAGGTATACCTTGTGTTATCTTATTATTTGCAGGTTTAGGCTATTATGTTACACTAACCGGTACATAATATGCCTCCACTCCCTAAGTTCACGGGTCGCACGGTCCATTTGCCAGTATGAATACACGATGTTATTCACCATATGAGCACGTTTGGTGTTCCTTCTTCTAAGATCTCTTCCCATCATGTGCGAGTGGGAGAATGTTGGGTTGGGTACTGGGTCCGCCCATGATGGGCGAGATCCGGACCCGGCCCACCATTTGAGGAGGGGACGGTTTTGGAAACCACCCACTCCCCATTTACTGTGGCTCTCTCATTTGGGCGTAAATAGAGAAGAAAGGCTAGGAAGCACTAAGTACGCTGATATACACAGTGAGTTACAGTGCATTGTGTCTTTTTGAGAGAGAGAAATCTCAACAGAGAGATTTGTGCACAGAGAAAAGAAACAGTAAGAAGAAGAAGGAAGTGCGTTTTGTGGTGAATCTACGTGATTAGCATTTGGACTCGTGGAATCATTGTTCTCTCCAAGTGAGAGCACACATCTGTTGAGCAAAAGCAAGCATCATCGATCCGCTATTTTTCCGCTTCCGCAACAACTTGAAAGGTATTTATTTGGATCTCTTCAGTTACAAATTAGAAAAATCATAAAAATGTCATGACAAAAAAAGAATGATTTGAAAATAGGCAGGATAATGAAAAGCTATTGACATTACCGAGATTTTCATGACCCACAAATATCTTATGATAATATAACACGATTTTGAAAATCCCAGAGATATTTGTGATTTTTTTTTAAAGGCAAGCTGGGGTTATGTAAAACCCGTGAATTTTCTGAACTTTTTAGAAAATAATAAGGGATTATCCCTGTATTTCTACCAGTAATTCATCAACACTTAAATTATCAATGAGATTTTTTTATTTTCTATCAAATTAATTAACTGATTGCGAGCTTTTAATTTTAAACACCTTCGGATTTGGATCTTGATGGATGATCCATGAGGAACAACCCCATGAACCCAGTTCAAAATATGCAATTGAGATGCCTAGGATCCACTGGATCTCTTAGTTAAATGAGTTTGGATCCAGAGAGTGATCCGAAATTGTAAACAAGGAGCAAGAAGAACTCGGATCCATTCACTGGACCCAGTCCATGTATAGAATGGTTTCGAGTTGGATCTCAACAGAAATTTGGAACCTTTAAATCAAGGGACTAATCTCAAAACAAGTTGGGTCCAAGAGAAATCCGAATTGTTGTTTTAAACAGGTCTAGAATCGAATCCAAATAGAGGAACCAACTTTAAAACAATTAGTCTAATATATATATATGAAATAATGTCTATTTGCATCCAAGATCCAAATAAGACCCAAAATGGGTCTTATTTTGATATAACATAAGGATTGGATCCATTCGGACCCAACCCGATAAAATGTATTACTATAATATTTTCAAACACATTGAAATTTGATTGGATCCAAAATAGACCCAATCCAAATCCATATATCTTAGATTTAGATTTGTGAATGTGGTATTGGATTTGGATTGGATTTTAAATCCAAATCCAAATCACATAATGTGTGTGTATAAATATCCAACCCAATCCAAAAACACAATCCACTATATTTCAAATTATATATATATATATAGTGGATAATAGATTGAGTTGGGTACGAATGGACCCAAGCAAATCCAATGACCCAACACTTTTAAGTGTTTTAGGTTTTGGGTTGGATCTAACCAGATCCAACCCAAACACCCCAACCGACTTCAGGAGGGAAGCAGATCAGGTCATGCTGAAAATGAGCGTTTTTGCTCATAATGACATCGTGGCCATCCGATTTTCTCTCTACTGCTACCAAGGAAGCCGACTAGAGGGGCTGGCTGATGCTACCCTCCGCCGCCGCCCTCCTCTCTTCCTTCTGTTCTTGGGGCTGCCCACAGCAGCTATTGCCCTCCACTGCCTCCGACAGGGGGCAGGGCCGGAGCCGCTCTCATGGCGGTGTCGCTGTGCCTCCCCCCTCCACCTCTGTTTTTCCTGGCAGTAGCAGCGCCTGCTGATGCTGCCTCTCGTGCATAGCTCGGCTAAACTGAGCTCAATTAAAACCGAGCCCGGCATGGTCAGGGTCGCCCCCTGCTGCCTTTCAGCCGAGCAGAACTAGGCTAAAACCAGGCCCAGCTCGGTCTCGATCAACTCCCCCCCCCTTTTTAGCTGTCTTTGCAGTCGTGCTGAGCTCGACTAAATCCAAACCAAGCCTCTGCTCGGTTAATGCTCCTTCCAAAACCAAAGGTATTGGTCTCAGCTCAACGCAAGCTCAACCGAGCCGAGCCACACACCTTGCTTTTCTTGGTTTAAGCCCAAGCCTATTAAGCCGAGATCGGCTCAGTTAACTCAACCAAGCCACGCTTTATTTTTAAATTGGCTCAAGCTCAACCAAGCCAACTCGGTTTGTTCCAAACTGAGCCACCTCAAATTAGCCGCAACAAGCCCGGCTTGGTCCTGTCAACTCAAACAGGGTTCGAGTTCAGCCCCAGCAATGTGATAGTTGCCTCTTCCTCCAAAAATTGATTTCTAACTTTGTTCTTTCAGTAGTTTCACGAAAATCTTTTGAGCACTTCAAATTTGTGCAAACTACAAAAATTGTACCTCCAGCATGAATACTAAGGTGAGAGGCGAGCAAGATATCACTTACGCTTGGAATCGCCAAAAGATCAAACTTTCTCCGAGGTTGGAAAAATACATATGATAACAATGGTTGTGCACTTCTAATATATATATATATATATATATATATATATATATATATATATATATATATATATATATATATATATATATATATATATATATATATTATGCAATTTTGTAAACTTCTGCATTATTTATGATGACCTATTGGCAGACATTGCTTTATTATATGTGTAAATATATACACATGTATATGCACGACTTATTTAGGGTACGTGGTTTTGTAATACTCATGCTTTATTTAAATTATGCATGCATTTATTTAAAGTATACAGTTTTGCGTACTTTTATTTTATTTACGATTATTTTTTAGCGGACATTGCTTTATTATATATATATATATATATACAAACAATTTATTTAAAGTGCACAGTTTTACGATATTCATGCTTTATTTAAATTATGCATACATTTATTTAGAATACGCAGTTTTGCATAGTCTTGCTTTCTTTAAGCATTTATTTAAACTACTTTGTTTTGTGTACTTTTGCTTTAATTCATTTTCAAAAGACTTACATACAAGACTTTAAGTCTGCATGCCCCCGATACTCCTGTAAAACAAACAAGAGATTTTCATCCATTCTCATGCAAGGTTTTTGTCTGCATGCCTCTGATGTTTTGCAAATTAAACAAGAGTTTCACATTTGCATGCACATGATATTTGGCGACCACATGTGTTGCCTATCCCGCAAATAAAATAGCACTCTCATGCTCGCATGCATCAAAGATCTTACGTTTTTCTGCATCGGGCATCCTCTAATTATTTGATTTTTCTTCGAAACATTGTTCCTGGGAGATTCAAATTTTAAAAGGTTATTTGAAGAATAAGATAGTTATGATTCAGAAATATGCAACTTAGTTTATTCTTTGGACAGGCAAACACAAGACTTTGACTATGTAGACTCAGGTCGGACTTACGCCAACTCTTTTTAATTTGCATATGAGAATAACTTAGATTTACCCCGACTTGAGGTTCAAAAAAACATAAATTCCTATATTACTCTGATTGGTTTTCTTTTTAAAAAAAATGGGTTAATTTTTATCATGATGGTACTATCAAACATGCGAGACATACTCGTACACCGGTAAATGAGTTGAGGTTTATAACAAACCTCTTTATGTAACAATACACAGTATTATAGAAAAATCACACGCAAATTCAGGAATCACCTTCACAAGCAAGATGCTTGATTCGGTTTAAAAGACCAAAGTTAATGAGTTGCTTTAATAAATAAACTAGGGAGCCTACCAAGAACGGGTAGATGATGCTTACAAGTAAGGCATATACGAATGTGTAGTTCTCTTTAATAAAAGAAGACTTGATAGATCCATTCATCCTCGATTTCTATTAAAAAATAGGGTAAAAGGTACAAGCTCTTATGGACAATGTTATTAACAACTATGCTCCTCAAGTGGCAATGACTCGGCATCTCTGATCATTGGAGTTAGGAAACAGAGTTAGCAATTATTATCCTAGGTAGTAAATCTCACAACTTCTGCAAAAGTTATGATGCATCCTCGTTTAGTTTTGCCTTTGGAAAATTCTCTCTCGGTTGTTATACTATTTTCTTTGGATCAGACTCAGCTAGTCATTCGGGCTATCAATTTACATAAAATAATAAACCTCTGAATTGTCTTAATTATTTCTACAATTTCATCTTAAGAGTACCCACAAGTAGGTAAATATCGAAACAAAGATATGATGCACACACTAATTATTCAAAATAAAAATGATACCCTGCTTATACAAATTTGTGAATCGTTTAGTTACATGAGATACAATATTTTGAACCATGATTAATACTTGTATTAGTTCTTTACAATTGTGTAACATCATTATACCTACCAGACTTTCATGAGTCTGGCCCTTTTCATGGGATCCAGGTGACGAGTAGACTGCTGTTACAGGCAATTGCGCAATAACGCGACAATTTCAAGAATCAACTTTCTTTGTTATTCGCTCCTGAGCACATTTTGATATTTTGTATAAGAACTTTTGTATAAAACTATTTCTATCTAAATTCTTGGTTTGAATCTTCATGGTTTTGAATGGATGTATGAAAATGCAAGCCCATATCCAAGACATTTGGAGACCCAATCCATTTGTTGAGGATTTTGCTTGTAACCTGATCAGGATTCGCTAACTTGATCTTTTCAAACTACTATTACATTGAACTATCATTTTAACACTAAAAAAAAAACTAACTAAAAATTTTAAACTTTTTCTAAATTTCATAAGTTAGAATTTTTTGGGCCGTATCAGTTATACAACTTGGAACCATGCATGAGTTCATTCTAATCCGCATTTCCAATCTACCTACCAACGTCACAAATGTTGGTTTGTCTTGGTAAAATATTAAGATACAAAAAGTGTACTCGAAATGTTGGTATCCTATGACATATGATGTTGCACGTGATATGTCCATCTCAGCCATCCAATTAAATGCATTTGGAAGGTTAGGATTAGACCACATTCACACCCGTTCATATATATGATTCTAGCGGTTTAGATGCATTCGGTTAGTCTATTATGATTGAGCGACATATGTGATAGGATCATAGTCACAGATATCAATGATATTTTTAAAATATTATGATATTATCACTATAAATTCAGCAAACGATAATATAGGTAAACTAACCTAATATTTAAAAAATGTCATCAATTTGATAATATCATGATATTCTTGTGATATTATCAATTAGTTTTATTATTTTTATTTATTTTTTACATTTTAAATATGGTTTTTTATAATTTTTAGTTATTTTTTTATTATTTATGTATTTTTATCTAAACATGATATTTTCTTACTTATTTTTTATATTTTTGATATTTTGTAAGCCCTGAGATTTATCATCAAACCTATAATATTGCAAGAAATAACCTCCCCATAGTTGTGACTATGGATAGGATGTGATCTTTTTCAAAAATGAGCTGAACAGCACCACCTATTCACGAAGCTACATGACAAATATCATTGGGATGAGAGTTTATGCATTTGGTAAAACATGTTGATTGAATGTCATTGAGGAGGTAGTTTGTGCATTCGGAAAAAGAAGTCATTGAGAAGGTTTGGGAAAGAAGCGTCTCTTTTTTGTATTTGCACTAAAAACTTGATTTAGTTAACTACCAAACTCTTCTAGCTAATTCAAGAATTGGCAGCTGCCATTTTTTCAAATGCATCAACTCCCTCCTGTTCTCATCAAAATTATGGGGCTCACTCATCCTTATCTTCACACCTAATATCAAGCACCATGTGAGAATTTAGATGTGATCTACATGATTTTTTTAGTGGGGGTTGGCATTTTAATTGCTGAAATTTAACCGTGTAAATTTTTTTATGTTGGGTGATTAAAAAATCAATTATTATAAAAATCATACGATTGGAAAATCACATTTTTTTATTGAAAAAACTTGATCTAAAGATCAGTTCGTATTAAATTGGCCATGTTGAATTCATCTATAGCTTTAGATTTGATGAAAACTACCTCCAATAAGAGAATCTCATGAGGGATATTACGAAGATAGGTGTACCCTCAACAAGCAAAATTAGAGATGCAAATGGGTTGGATCTAAGATATAAGTTTTGTAATTTTTTTACTGTTCTTGATTCGGTCTTTTTGCATGTCATGGAAGAAGAGAAATCGAACCACCTCCCATGAGAACTGAATCAGTGGAGACTCAATTCGTATTAACAAATTAAAGTATGCTCAAAACCCACATGTGTTTTATTGTTAGAGTTTTATTTATTATAACTAACAGAACATTGTGTCTTGTGAGACACAATTTCACATTCTGTCAATAGAACATCGTATCTTGTCAAACACAATTTCACATTCTGTCTTATTGAAGAAGACATCATGAATACCCTATCATTGTTTTCTCACATAGGAGTATGTTTGTCTTTATACCTGGCATTCGTGTAGCCACCTTATTTCTCTCATTTCGTCTGATCAATCACTAACAACAGTCATCATCAAAATACTTATTTTTGAACATTATCTCCTAACATTTACACTTTTATACTTTATCTTGTTGAACATGGTGTCATATAAATATCAGCATAGTTAGTTTTTCAGTTTGAAGTAGTTTTGTGTTTTTACCCCCCATGGGTGTGTAGACTTGCTATTTATTATTTTTTGCATTTTTTTCACGTACTAACAATCAATAAAAGTACTCGTTGAAAACAATCATATCAAAATTAAAGTATAGTAAATACCTACATGTGTTATAACTATAGAGTTTCAAAATTAAAGTATTGTGAATACCTACACTTTTACATTTCTTGTCGTGCATTGGCATTATGAATGTCTCCAGCGTATAAAATGAAAACTTCTTTCCGCACTGAAAGCAGCTCCCATGTTTGTGTTACATTGTCCAGCCCACCGAAATGGCATGGGCGCTTATGCATTTTCATGAAAATCCTTTTTTTTCCTTGACATGCTGCATCAGCTAATTTGATACTCAGCTGAATCGTTCTGTTTCAGACCAAAAATAATAATAAATTATTGTGTCAATCATAGTGCGGCATGTGTTAAAGTTATTAAAATATTTTTAAAATAAAATAAAACATATTTTTAAAAAAAAAATTTACATTTATTAAAAAATAACCAATTCAGGACTGCAGCATGTCGATAGAAATTTTGCCGATACGATGCGTGGCCTAACCATGAAGGCACTTTGAAATGATTGATTAGGAAGTGGACACACTTGAGAATGTTTTAAATAATTAGACACCTCAAACGCTCAAGTTAGAAGTCACAACTCTGCACCCTTACCCTTAATAATAATAATGTTCAAGTTGGAAGTTCGACCCTCACTGGGTGTGCAGGTGTCTTGTGACCTCGCCCGAAGATTACCCGCTTCAGCGGAGAATAAAAATTAAATAAAAAGGTGCAAGGTGCAATTTGATCGTGGCCGGCTATGGTCACCACATATTTTTAATGTCAATCTTATATGGACATACCATGCCCACGTCTTCTTATCTAATTTATCAACATGCAAACCAAGTGTAAGAAAATCAATGAGGATGGATACTTAATGATTTTCTTTTCTTTTCTTTTCTACAGAGAAAGCTGGGGTTAGGCAGACCCCTACCAGTTATACAACCATATACCATTGGGAATCGAACTTGCAACGTCCCAACACAAGGTGACGTGCACTAACAGATCCTGTCAGAGCCACCGGTTGGTTGCACATACATTTACCTACTAGTGTTTGACCTGTTTCATAGTTCACAATGTTTACAAGGGTTTTACCAACCTATCTAGGAATCTGGACCAGATCCCACTTTCGGATCAGGGATGGAAGTAATAGGGTTTGGACAGGCTCAGGTCTTGTAGGGCTCAAGTTGGTCCAAGGCTCCATTTGGGAGATGATGCATTAGGATCTAAGCCTCTCCAGGCCCGGCCCAGCCCAGCCCAGGTCCCCAAACCTGAGCCATCCTGGGACTGAGAATCAGGCCCAAGGTTTTGAAATCTGAACCAATTGATTTGTGTTAAACTATCCAGGAATCAATGCCTCTTTGTGCGTATTCAGTCTTTGGGATATGTATTGTGACATTTTAACATTCAATGGAAAACTAGGACAAGACATATTTATTATGAAAATATTATTAAAAAACTACTAAAAGTATCAAATAATATTGGATGCGAAAAACAGTCTCCTTAGGTGCATGTTATATGTCATTGCCTACACTGTTTAGACCCTTGTGACATAGTTTGCATTGTTTAGCCTGCACCCAAGCAAGCCCAGAGGGCTCCACTCATGTGACTAGGGGAGCAGTTTGGCACGTCTCAAGATGAAGGGGCATCATAAGTTTTTGTTTGGATTTATAACCCAAAGAAACTGCACCCAATACAAAGACCTGATCGTGCTGGCTCAGCTTGCCATACCTACAGTAGCATAAAACTGGCTAGGACCCCTGCCCCCAATGACATCATAAGTTTGAAAGCAGGTTGCATGTTTCTGGTAGCTAGGCTGAAGTTGGGTGTACTCTCTATTGAAGAGAACCTTAGATTTATGTCAAAGGACACATGAATTAGGCACAAGTGTACCTTTTGGTGGATGGAAAAATAACGGCACATTGGTGAGTCAGGATCAGGTGCAATATGATTGCACAAATATTTGTGCATTAAGTACCTGATTGCCCTCCATCAGGCTTTGGGCCCCACAACTGACAGCTCCAGCCCCCAAGATGGAGGGTGATCAGGTGCTTAATGCACAAATATAACCACGTTCGGTGGCTAAAACCTTTGAGGTCCACCCCCAACAATCGTGGCTTTCCATTAGGCTATACAAGAAAGATAACATAACCTGCACTGAGGCCAGGACAAGGGCTTGAGAATCTGAGAACATAACAAGAGGTAAAGAGTATGAAGACAAAATCATTGCCTAACTCAGAGCTGATTTCCACCAAGATGCTACTACACTTTCCAAGCAGCCAGATCATGAAAAGCTCAACCTCAATGAAGTTTCAGCGACCCTTTGCAAATTGTCACTTCAGTTCATTTCACATGGTGTAAGAGCATAAGCTGGACAAGGTGGCTGAAAACTACATAAAGCCTAGCAATGCGACGTATGTGGAACGAAATTCCATGTTAATGTGACAGCAATTACAATCTCAAATTACCAACTGGGGCTCCTCTTGTCTGGTAGGAGCAGCTAGTGCATGTCACCTTGTGTTCAAAACCCAATGGTATAGTTATATAACTGGTAGAGGTCTACCTAACCCCAGCTTGCCTTTCAAAAAAAAAAATTTCAATCTCAAATTACATGTTAAGGCTTCTTGAAGGGGCCAAGTTGACTGACATGAGACTTCAGCACGACCCGAGCCAGGTCCAAGCCCGACAAGTCACTAGGTGACAGATAGAAATGCCATTGCCTCCTTTTAACAAAGATTACAAATGCGCTTCTTTTTTCTAACTTCTAATTAACTTGGCTCAGGCTTAGCCCGTGTTCATGTGTGTGTATATCCTGCTATCGACTGTTTATAAATTACCCTAATATTTACCTATCAGGGTTTTTCTATAGCAATAAAATGAGCACCTATCGCTAGATCGAGCAATCTCATGTACATCTGAAGGGTGACATGCAACTGGTCGCCTTGATCGAGCAATTATATTCCTTAGAGCTTTAGCTAAGCTAGCCTCTTTGAAAGTGGACCGTGTCTGAAAATATGCATACTGAAACTTTGAGAGCTTGATGATGTAATATCTCTTGAATTTGGTTTCTTGGTAGGGTACTGCAGGACCCCAGCTTGATTGTCCCAAAGAAAAAAAAAATTGCTATGGGAAATCTCATGTACATCTACTATTAAGATTAACAATTTCTTGCAATTTGAACTAGCCCTCTGTGTTGAGTGAGTAGAATCAGTAGATCCCTCTGCTCCCATGCGTTCAACCATTTACTCAGTTAACACACGACAATCACGTAGATGCCACAGCATTGGTCCCCATCAATGAGTGGTCTTACCCAGGTTCGCTTCACACACCTTTCGTAGGAAAACAGGTCATTTTAATACGGCCTTTCTCATGAATGTGAAACGGACACGCCATCTGTGGCGCCCATGGTCAATGGGAAGCCAAATACCATCAACCATGTATCCCATACATGATAACCCCTACCTAGGGATGGCAATGGACTGGGGCGGGGGACAAGGTATCCACCCTCGCCCCCTCACAAAATCCGAACCTCCACCCCGCCTCCATCACCGTTTCATGTCCTCCATCCCTGGTCCAAACAGGGGTGAGGCGGGGCGGGGCCCCATTTCCCCTCGGTTGTCATCCCTTAGAAGGATTGGGGGCGGGGCGGGGCAGGGATGGGGGAAAGCATAAGTCCATCCCCGCACGGCGATGGATTTCATGCCCTACATCCCCGGTCCAAATGAGGCAAGGCGGGGCTCTGCTTTCCCCGGTCCACTGCCACTTAAAATGGAGTACTGCAGCTTATTGTTAAAATAGAGCATGCGTATGGGTCTGGATCCAGATCCATACGCATGTCAATCCTTTTAACTATACTGTTGACGTCTTTTTCATTAATGGCATTTCTGTAATACAGTTGTTGTGATGTGATAATTCAGTCCCCATTGTAAAAGTGTTTTAATATAAAAAGATTAGAGCTTGGAGGTGGATACACTTTTGGCGCCCCCAGCCACTGTGCGTCTCCCTCTCTCTCTCTCTCTCTCTCTCTCTCTCTCTCTCTTCTCTATTTTGTGTCAGCCACTGTGCATCTCCTTCTTCCCCTCTCTCTTCTCTATTTTCTGTGCAGCTTGAGCTGTGGTAAAGACCTCTCACGATATCTCATATGGTATCATAGCTACGGCTGCAGAACCCTACCAGAAGGATACTCAACGAGATCTGAAGGAGGTTTTTGATTCATCTTCTCCTGTCAATCTATCCTTTAAATCCCTGTCAGTAAAATTTCTGGAATTCTTTTTTTCTTAAATCTCTGCTGTGAATCCTCTTTGATTCTTTTTCTTTCTGACGTGCTTCATTAACGTTCCTCTATTCTGACTTTGTTAGCTTCGTGCTATCTGATTCTTTTCCCTAAATCAATAAGTTCTGGCCGTAATCTACATCCCAAACTAAGTTGTGATTCATTTAATATACATCTCTCCTCCGAACCGTTTCTTTTGTTCCCCGTATTGTTGAAGTTTTTTTTTTTATTGCTGGACGTTCATATCAGATTTTTATATATTGTTGTCGTAGTCTAGCATTCATTATTATTTCATATTTTCACATTTCCGAACTTGTATTTGTCTTCCTTCTTTTCAATCAGCAATAAAATCAGTTTTGTGCTTCTCTGTGCAACGTCTATAGGCAAACTGTAACAGTTTACATTCTCAATTCTGAAACAAAGGGCAGAATGAAATGAATCAGCTCGTTCTCATTCAGTTTTGGCCATGGACACTTCTGTAGGTTTTGGACGAGGGAATCAAGGAGGCAGAGGCAGAGGACGTTTTGGGCATGGAGAACGTGATATCTTGCATATTTTGAGTGATTTTAATGCAAGGAATCATAAGAGAGTGCCCACTTGTTTCTTATGTAACAAAAGATGACATGTGAAAGCTAATTGTTGGTTTAATCTGCAGAGCAAAGCGCCATCTGCAGATGTGCAACAACTTTTGTTAAACAACTTTGATTACGGCAGACAAAGAAAAAATAAACAAAATTGAGAATAAGCAGACACGAAAGCGCCATCTGCAGATGTGCAACAACTTTTGTTATCCGCATTATATGTTGATTTTGGTGCTACCACACATGCCACGGGTAATGCGGGTAAGTTATCTCACTTATTGCCTTATCTTGAAAAACGTAGTATAGTTACGGAAGATGAAACTTATCCCTCCATTAGTCATATCGACAGTGCACATATTTCTATGTCAATGTCCTCACTTCACTTGTCGAATGTCCTTCTTGCTACTAATATTAAAAAGAACATTGTCTCTATGGCTAAACTTGTTGAGGATATGAATTCTTCAGTCGAATTTACTCCTTTATCTGTTTATATTAAGGATCTACAAACGAAGGAGACGTTCGCTAATGGAGAGCGACAAGAAAACATGTACATCTTCAAGGAGATTCCCTCAATTTCAGTTCTCCAGTTGGAGTCGTCCAAGCATTCTTCAGTGTCTTCGTCTTCAGAGTCTGTCTTTCATTCCATTGGAAGTTTTTGATTAATCTCATTGCAATAAGCCAGATATCTGGCACAGTCGCTTGGGACATTGTAGTCAGTGTTTCATTGAAAATCTTGTATATGATGGTCTTCTTCCAGAGTCTAGTTTATGTTCCTTTTTAGAGAATAAAAAATGTTCATCTTGTGAACTCTGCAAAAACCATGTTCTTCCTTTTCATATTATTAATAAAAGAGCTTCAAAGCCATTTAAGATTGTTTGTTCCGATGTTTGGAGAACCGCACGTATTCCTTCTCTCTGCCAGTCGTTACTATGTTATATTTATTGATTCCTATTCCCGCTATACTTGGATATATTTTTTGAAACATAAGCACGAAGTTTTCCAAATATTTTGATCATTTCATTCGATGGTCAAAACAAAGTTTTCCTGTGATATTGTGCATTTACAATGTGATGGTGGAAGAGAGTATTCATTGAATGAGTTTATTGCCTTTCTTCGGAATAAAGGAATAAGTCGACAGGTTTCTTGCCCTCGTACCCCTCAACAAAATGGGGTTGCGGGCAGGAAACACAGGCATATTGTTGAAAGTGTGATGAGTATGTTACATGACAGCAACGTGCCCATTAGTCTCTGGACAGAAGTTTTCACATATCTATTCATGTCATAAATCGTCTTCCTATGGCACTTCTGGATCAAAAATCCTCTTATTATACTTTATTTGGGCAACATCCCTCTTATGATGGGCTGCGTGTTTTTTTTTGTGTATGTTATGTGCATATTGATTCATCTTTGCGAAATAAGTTTTAGGACAAGGCCGTTAAGTGCAGATTTGTTGGGTATGTAGATGAATACAAAGGCTATCGATGTTATAACTCTGCTACAAAACGTATTAGGACCTCCAAGAATGTTGTTTTTTATTAACAGAATTTTCAGATCAATGACTCTGAAAAGTTGTCATCTCGAGAAGTAGAGGTATATGATCCATGGATGAGCGCAGATCTTTTTGCTAATACAGGAGAGACATGTCAGGCGACTTGTCCTTCCCTCGACTTGAGTAGGGAGTTGAGTGACTCACAGATGCATGTCGAGCCATCTTCAGTTGAGCCACCTTCAGTTGAACGCTTCTCTGGACAGATCTACACTAGAAGGGACAGAAATACAATGCCGAGGGATGTGAAAATCATCTCTAGTGATCTGGCTCAAAGATCGTCACGCATCAGGCATCATATTCAACGACGGGTGAATCATGAGACCTTTTCTCTTGATTTTCAGTTGTTTATGTCTCAGCTCACAAAGCAGAATAAACTCACTTGCTTTAATCAAGCTCTTCAATCCCGTCATTGGATTGAGACTATGAATGAAGAAATGGAAGCTCTTCATGAGTGCCAAACTTGGGAAATAGTACCTCGACCAGAAGGAAAGAATGTAGTTGGCTCAAAATGGGTTTATAAAACAAAATATAAGCTCGAAGAAAGTATTGACAGATATAAGGCACGACTTGTTGCTCGGGGATTCACGCAACAATATGGTGAAGATTACGATGAAACATTTAGTCCGGTAGTCAAAATGAGCACAATTCGTGTCATCATATCCTTAGCAATCGATCGAGGATGGAAGCTTAGCCAGATGGATGTTAAAAATGCATTCTTGCATGGGGTTTTAAAGGAGAAAGTATATATGGAGCAACCTCCTGGGTATGCCAAGAAGTATCATACTGCATGGGTGTGCAAGCTAAGAAAATCTCTATATGGGTTAAAACAGGTGTCTCGCTCTTGGTTTGAAAGTTTCTCCATGCAAATTCAAGGCTATGGTTTTAGAAGATGCTCTCTGGACCACTCGCTCTTTATTTACCAGAAGACGGACATCGTTACACTTCTTATATATGTTGATGATATTGTGATCACTGGGAGTTCAGACAATCATATGCAAGAACTGAAGCGATTTTTATGAAAACTTTCATGATAAAAGATTTAGGGGAGTTGAGGTACTTCCTTAGTGTGGAGGTTGACAGACAAAAAGACATATTGACACTCATGCAACAGAAGTACACTCTTGATCTTCTGGAAAGAGCCAGGATGACGAATTGCAAACGAGTCAACACTCCGAGTGTGTTACATCAAAGGCTGAGCTCTGAAGATGGTCACCTTTGTGTCAACCCTACAACGTATCAAAATCTTGTAGGCATGTTGCAATATTTGACTTTTACCAAACCTGATATAGTTTATGTTGTCAATCAGGTATCTCAGTTTATGCATGCTCCAACGAAAGGTCATATGAAAGTTGTGAAGCATATTCTACGCTATTTAAAAGAAACTATAAGAGACGAACTTGTTTATCGCAAGAACGATAACCTACATAAAGGACATGAACTCATCACTTATACAGACGCAGATTGGGCAGAGGATCTAGATGAGAGACAATTTGTCTCTAGATATTGTGTATACATTGGACACAATTTAGTGTCTTGGGGCAATAGAAAACAAAAGGCAATGGCACAATCGAGTACAGAGGCAGAATACAGGTCGATGACTGCAGGCACGGCAGAAGTTACATGGATTAGACACTTATTGAGTGATCTTGGAGAAATAATTATTCGATCAATTCTTCTATGCGACAATCAAAGCGCAATAAATATTGCATGTAACCCTATTCGTCATAGCAGAACAAAGCATATTGAGATTGATCAACATTTTATACGGCAGAAAGTCGAGATGAATGAGCTAAAACTATGTCATGTTCGAACAGAAGATCAAGTGGCAGACTTGTTAACCAAAGGGTTCACAGGACATCAATTTTGGCTATTGAAGAGCAAGTTGTACATGCTCCAAAACCATGCACAACTTGAGGGAGGGCGTTAAAATAAAGCATGTGTATGGGTCTGGATCCAAATCCATACGCACGTCAATCCTTTTAACTATATTGTTGACATCTTTTTCAATAATGGCATTTCTGTAATATAGTTGTGATGTGATAATTCAGTCCCCATTGTAAAAGTGTTTTAATATAAAACGATTAGGGCTTGGAGGTGGAAACACTTTTGCCGCCCCAGCCACTCTGGGCTTGGAGGTGGATACACTTTTGCCGCCCCAGGCACTCTGCATCTCCCTCTCTCTCTTCTCTATTTTCTGTCAGCCACTGTGAATCTCCCTCTTCTCTATTTTTTGTTTTTGTACAGCTTGAGCTGTGGTAAAGACCTCTCACAATATCTCGTACTTATCTGTGATCAGACAAGGAACGAATATGACAAAAATCGGCAGCACCTTCCACTACCCATATATCCAAAACACATTCGATAAAACTTTGAAAATACATCTTTTCTTCACGAACAATGTGTTTTTGTGTCACAGAAACAGTGGGGTTCCCACGGAAACACAAAGCACGAATCTGCATTCCCCACCATGGCAATGCAAACAGAGAGCTCATTTCCTCACGGAAAGAGAACCCCAAAATCAACGCGACCACCCCCCTTTCAGCAGAATCACTTCCCATGGGGAGGGCGGTCCAACTCTGTTTCCGTCTGGTAATTATCCTAAGGCTTAACAACCAAGGATACAAATATCATTCCACCAAGGATCTAGGGTGCTAAGTTTCTGAAGTTGTCTCCACCACTTATCCAAAAAAAAAATCTGTTGGCATCATTGTCGATCTGAACTGAATGTAGAAGCAATAGCCACATTACCTATGCAACCATTAAGCTTATTTAATGATCAAACTCCTTTATGATTAAAAATAAGAAATTGTGTAAAAACTTAAAGATCATTATAACCATCAGCATCATGAGGCATATTTCCAACTATGCAATCCCATAAATCTTATTTCACCAAGGATCTAGGGTGCTAAGTTTCTGAAGTTGTCTCCACCACTTGTCCAAACAAAAACTGTTGGCATCATTGTCGATCTGAAGAACTGACAATGTAGAAGCAATAGCCATGTTACCTATGCAATCATTAAGCTATTTAAAGATTGAACTCCTTTATGATTAAAAATAAGAAATCATGTAAAAACTTAAAGAACATCATCATTATAACCATCATCATCATCATCATTATGAGGCCTATTTCCAACTAGGCAATCCCATAGATCTTATTTCACCAGCTATTCCTACATAAAGCTAAATCTATGTCAATCTACAAAATTCATCTGCCTATGATTGGGTCAAGTCTGTAATTGGCTCCTTCCAACCAAATAGCTCAACCCATGCCACTTTTCATAATCACATCCAAGATTCATCGAACTAACAACAAATATTCTACTGTTCTTTGACATCATCAATATATAATATATATAACATATGCATTGCAACTGCTTTAACCTTTACTTAATCATGTGCAAATCTTACTGCAGTCTTACAAAAGCATCACATAATGCAGCTATAGATTGGCTCCTTTCGGCGACAAAGCTACTAGTGATATCTTCCTCAAGCCAACCATCTTGTTACACAATAGGACAAGTATTGAAAATATGAACTTACTGAATTGCAGAAGTACAGGGTAATATATGCAAAAAATAACTCCACCCTTGTTTATCATCTTACTAGACTAGTACTCCCCTCTAACTCCCCCTACTTTCATCTTTCATTCAGAAGGGCTGTAGCTTGCATAACATAGCCCCTGGATCTTTGGTGACTTTTTTCTGAGACTTTTGTTTGTGGTCTCCATTCATTCGCTTTTTATAACTTTTTTCTAGTGGTTTACATTTACAATTTCCTGTTAAGACACTTCCTTATTTTGGCTATAGCAAGTACCACATTATTTCAGGAAACATGAGGACCAATGCTTGGTGCAATGGCAAAGTGCTGAGGCTGTGAGTGTGGAAATGCAGGTTTGACTCCTAAAGCAACCACATTGTGCATAAGGGACAAGGTTAATACCGCTTTCATTCCATCCTCACTGGGCACCTTTATTTGCAAGCCATATACATCAGTTAATCACCTCCATTATAAAGAGGCAACTTCATCTATAACTACATCAATTAAAGGACATGCCTAGAGTAGGCTTTTGACGTGACCCAACCATAAACAGAAGCATGCTACTTTACACCAAATCCCAGGTCCTAACAGTAGCTCCAGTCCTCTGAAGCTAGAAAACATGCTCAGAATAAATTTAGAAATTCCATTACAGATGTAATTCAGACTTAATGCTCACCACACTAGCTAACATGGTATCCTTCCATGTACTTCCTCCAGATCAATAAAAAAAACATATGTATTTTCTTGCCATCTAGATGTCAGGAAGTGCCAATAATAGGCATGGAAAGATCATATAGTACTCCAGAAAATACCAGATAAGAGACATAAGCATACATCCATGCCCACTTGTCAATGATTCCAAATGAAGCGTTAATTATAAAACCTAAAATCATAACCTGCTTATGTGATTTAACTACAATTAGGAACAGACAATAGCTAGAAATCCTGTCAGTATCAGATAGAAGCAAGCCTTCAGCTCCAGGATGCAAAAAGATTAGAAAAATGACAAGGTTTGGCTCACGCTAGCCTGATTACCTGGTCTAGCAGCTCAATGAGCAGGCAATGACCCAGGCTTGTGCCTGAGGCAAAAAAGATTTACGCATTGTTTGGGTAAAACTACCCGAAGAGCCCAACAGGCAGGAATGCAGGATCTTATAATGTTTGGACATTGCAACAAACTCTTATTAAATAATAAAGAAACTATCAGCTATCATCTAATAATGTTTGGATATGTTACTAAGACCTAACCCCAGGTAGCAATTTTATGTAAAGTTCCACCACAATGTTAAACAAACACTAAATTCAATGTAAGCAGATGTACAAACTACACTGTGATCTACATGACCAAGATGCCTTGCCAGCTAGATTTTTTTGGATGATTTTTCATTCATTCAACCAATAAACAAACAATTTGTGTGAGACATCTTGTAAAATTCCAGAAGGCTACTGAGATCATAAAAACAATGTTTTCTTCCGAGTGTAATTTGATGTAAAGGATAGCAGGCAATCTTGGGATTACCAAAGAATGGACAACAGGGTACCTTCACTACTACCAGATGGGGATTCATATGCCAAAGCCAATAAAATGACTGCCATTGACCCAAAAAAAGTCTCTCAAAGGCTTCTCAAGAACAGAAATGCAACAAAAAATCTTCTGTACAATCTTGAAAATGTTGACATTAGCCAAATCCCACGTCATTCATAAACAATATAGATAAAACCTAGAACAATGAATAATCAAACGAGGGTGTTCCAAAAATATGTCCCACCATCCAAAAAGATGCATTCCACAAACAATGTGCAACCTATTAGTTCTAATAAAATTTCGACATGCAGGAAGACAAGATAATCATAAAATGAATAAGATGCAAAATTTCTTGTTAACAGCAATGATAATATCCAAAATTTGATATAGAAAGTACGGTCACATAAGCTGCAGAAAATTTCCAATCATGGCTGAAAATAAGAAATGGACACTTAGCAGAGTTCCTGTACCTATAAAACCTAAAGTTGAAAGGAATAGGAGTCACACACACAAGCTAAACAAGAGAAGTACGCCTTACAAGAACATAAACGAAACCAAACCCATATAACTTCTCCTTCAAATCCCGCATTATCTCAGGTTGGCTACGGAAAGACAAAAAGAAAAAACTACATATTCAAGTCTCAATCCCCCTTCTTCCTAAAAGAGCATCCTTCTGTGAGCCTCGCCCGTCCTCCGGTCGGCTGACACAACACCGTCTGGCAATTCCCACATACCACGACAGTCTGCGAGTGACTGAACACGGTCGTTCTGCAATTCCAACCCAAAGACATCACCATAATCCCATGAAAACCCACAAAATACAATCAAGGGAAAAAATAACCACAAACCCAGATAAACGTAAGTAAAATTAAGCAGTAAACTAGAAGATCAAAACTTACATGTTGAAGCATCCTTGACATTTGACATCCTACAACAACAAAAGATCGAATCAAAATCAGAGAAAAATGAAACCCAACAAACTCTTATTCCTCTTCCATAGAAGAAACCCCAGAGAATCTTTACAACGTCTGTCTTTCCGATTCTTTAAGAACAATGAAGAAAGACAAATCAAAGTGAAATCGTTACCATGAAGAAAGAGTTCGGAGATTGAACGAGGCGCTTGAGCTTGTGCTTCCTCTTCTCCAAATCCGCCGGTGGGTGAAGCAAATCGATATCGTTTGAGAGCACCTAAGAACCGAGAAAACAGAAGGAAAATATCAAGACGATGAATCGAATAGCGCAGAGAAAGGATTGAATCTCTAGAGAGAGAGGGGGGAACGCACCATTTTGGGTGGGAGGCGAGAGATCGCAGAAATCCTAGGGTTTTTCTTCTGCCGCAATTCTCAGGAATTCCACCCTCTCGAAACGGAGAAGGGTAGAAGAGGGAACTCCAAAGGTATTTATAGGAAGAAGAGGGAGGGTGCCTATCCGCCCGATCACGCCCAGTTTTGATCTTGGCCGTTCGTTCTTATTCCCCGCTCTTAGACCTAGTTTGCCGTACGCGGGAGGGCAGTGGGCCCTCTTGATACCGGGTTCGGGCTAAATTCAATAAAATGGATCCAATTACATATTCAAGGTCGGATTCACAAAGCCGGACTGAAAAGAAGTCGTGTTTATATTTGGGTACAAATCGGGTCTGGATCGGACTCATGTTTTATTAAGTTATTTTGTACAGGGGTGACACACTCTCTGGTCTTCTTGTAATTTAGGTAGGTTGTAAAAGGGTATTTTAGTACCCTAAACTTTGTATTGGTTATTAAGGCTTATGTCCTGATTCTTGGGTTGAGGAATCGTGGGTTTCTCAGTAACTTCTTCTTTTCTTGGTGTCCTCTACTTTTCTTGTGTGATAGTTCTTTCATAGTATCAAAACATAAGATCTAGGGTTTGGTGATTAGTATCAAACCATAAGATCTAGGGTTTGGTGATTGTGATCTCTTTATAAACATCGAGATTGATATTTCTGCTTCTTTCTAAGGTAATATATATTCTTACTTTCTTATTCTTTTTTTCTTCTCATCTATTTTGTCCACATTTTCTTCTCTTTCTTTTCTTCTCTTGATTTCGATTTGTGTTTCGATAAGGCTGAAATTTCAATCAATTTTGTCATAGTTATTTTCTTGAAATCGTGACCTGCTTTTGAAATCATGATCTCATCTTTTTTTTTTCATAATCGTTCTTCTCGTTATTCTATTTGGGTTTTTTCATATTGATTTAATATTGCTCTCTCGTTTTGTCATTCTTATTCTCTTGGAATCGTGACCTCACACCTTCTTCCTTAATCGATTTTCCTCTTAGTCCATTTAGTTTTTTTTCACACACCATCGAGATTCAAGGTTGCATTGTGTCAACACATGGAGAGGTGCAAAATATTGATTAACTATTTTTTAGACTTATTTTCACAGTAGCGTCTGATTTGTTGCATTTAGTTTGAGTATTGACAGTGATTAAAAAACAAAAAGAGGAGGCAACAAAATTTCCTTTGAGACTAAAAATTGTGTTGAACGTATTCTTCATCTATTCTTGAATTCCTTTTTCTTTGAAACATAGACTCGTTCTTTTCCCAGTTTGATCTTTCTTCAAGTTTTCTTAGTTAACTCATGTATGAAAAGTTGAACAACTCTAATTTCTTGACTTAGAAGAGACATATCATTCCTTTCATAAGGAGTCAGGGTCTTTTTGCACATTTGGATGGCTATATTCCAATCCCTTTAGAGTTTATATCACAGGAAGAAAAAGACAGTAAAGGAGCATCTACCACGGTGTATGTCAGAAATTCAAAGTATGTAACCTGGATGAAAAGGGACCAGGTGTTGGTTGCTTATATCACTTTTACACTGTCACAAGAGATACTTGTGGCAATTCCAGCTGACTTTTCGGCTATGCAATTGTGGGATAGATTGGTTCAGACATATTCACAGGTTTCTCAGGCCAGGGTGGTGTTTCTTAAAAAGAAATTTCAAATGTTGAGAAAGGACTCCATGACTATCATGGAGTACTTGAACAAAATGAAAATCATTACAGATCAACTAGCCATTGTTGGTTGTATAGTAAGTGACAAAGACATGGTGCAACAAACTCTGAGCGGGTTGGGGTCTGACTATCACATGATTGTTACCTCTTTATCGTGTTTACCTGATCTACCCACATTTGAAGATTTGCGTACAAAACTATTTCAATATTAGATGACCTTGAAAGGATTCTCTAAAGAGTCTCATGTACACCCAGGCACACAAGATGTTCTTGCCACAGGGATAGCTTATAGGCAAGGATGAAGAAGTTATGATTTCTGGGGAAGGGGAGGTCAAGGAAGGAATGCGCAAGGAGGCCGTGGAATATTACCTACGCCCAACATACCTCTCAATTCACAGGAACAAAGGTCAATTCTCACTTATTTTCTGTGTAATAAAATGAGGCATATCAAGGCTAATTGTTGGTTCAATCCTCAAAATAGAAGAAAATCATCGTAGACAGAAGTGAAGAAATGAACAGATAGTCTAAAGGCCAGTGGAGAAGTAAATGAGTTGCTATTGTCAGTTTTGGCGGGATTAAATCTAAAACAGAATGATCAGGGTACTTGGTATGTTGACTCCAGAGCAGTGACTCATGTTATTGGTGATGTTGGTAAGCTCATAAATCTTGTTCCTTATGTTGGCAGGAATAGCATTGTCACTGGAGATAGATCGCACCATTTTATTTCTCATATTGGAAACTATGTTATTCTTATGTCAAAGTCATCTCTTAGTCTTCCAAATGTCCTTTATGCTCCTAATATCAAGAAAAATATTATTTTTGTTTCTAAGCTTGTTGATGATATTAATGTTTTAGTTCAATTTACTTCTTTTTTTGTTCATGTCAAGGATCTTCGCATAAGGGAGATATTCGTTAAAGGAAAACGATAGGGCAATATGTATGTCTTTCAAAAAGATCCTTCTACTCGTGTTCGTCCTGTTGATCACAACTTGAAGCTCTCCTTATCGTCTCCTTTAGTGATTCTTAAATGTATCTTTAGTGTCTTTGAATGTAATAAGCCAAATCTTTAGCATGGTCGTTTAGGTCATTACGGTAATTATTTAATTGAGAAGCTTGTCTCAGATAGTTTCATTCCCAAGTCTAGTTTAGGGTTAAATGTCGATGACAAAAAATGTTCTAGGTGTCTTTTATGTAAGAGTCATGTTCTATCTTTTCATTCTATTAATAAAAGAGCTTCAAAACATTTTGAAATTATCTGTTCTGATGTTTGGGGGCTTGCCTCAATTGCCTCTGGATCTGGAATTAGATATTATTTTATATTTGTTAATAGTTATTCTCGTTACACCTGGATTTTCTTTATGAAATGCAAGTCTGAGACTTTCAAGTTGTTTCAAAATTTTCATTCCTTTGTCAATAACCATTTCTCTGAAAATATTCTTTGTTTTCAATGTGATGGAGGGGGTAAGTTCTCTTCAAATGACTTTATTAATTTTCTCCAAAATAATAGAATCAGTAGAAGGGTATATTGTCCTCATACACCTCAACAAAATGAGATTGTTGAAAAAAAGCATCATGATCACGCATAATTTTTGTATTATATATATATATATATATATATATATATATATATATATATATATATATATTATGCATGATCTATAAAAAAAATGCATCAAAAACTCATTCTTGTCAATGTTTTTCGAGAAACTACTTAAAAAAAATAAAGATAAATATGCCAATTTCAACCTTTCCTATGTGTTTTATAGTATTTTAAATAGTTTAGGAGTTTTTTATTCATATTTTAATTAGTTTAGGATTGAGTATTTTAAATGCGTGATTTCCTTCATCATGCAGATCAACGTGGATATCTGTATGTTGCAGCAGCATGCGTGAACTCATTTATTCATCAAAGTTCTATTAAACCGCAGACAGAAAGCAATCTGCGTGACTTTTGTAATCACGCAGTTTGTTTTCTGCATCTTAGAGTGAACAACAACCGGATCCACACGCTGAATAGCATTCTTCTGGAGACGACACAATTGCTAATTCAGCAAGTCGTGAAGTACAGTCCAGATCTGTTATAAAAGCCTGCTAGAACAACCCATCTTTACTGAATAAACACACATTGGAACGTCCACTCGTTGCGTGCTTCACACAGTACTCATATTTTCTAGCCTACGCATATCCAGAGATCAGCGTCAATCACACTGATCTGATGTTTGGCCTGATTGACGCTGATAACTCTTCAGACCCGCATAGTTTGATGTGTGATCCTATGTGCTTAGTCAAGTCGTTTATATCATAGCGTTCTTGTCTAATTAGTTGTTTTAGATTTTTGTTTAATTTCTATGGTTGATTAGTCATAACTCAATTCACTTCCTTTTTTAGGATTAGTAGATAGGTTTATTAGAATTGTTAATTAGTTCTAGTTTGATTTCTTAGATTAGTAAACAAAATGCTTAGTTAGTTTTGAATCCACGTTCTTTTAATTTAGTTAGAATCAGTTTGATTTGTAATTAGTTAGATTTAATGAGTTTGTTAATTTGTTTAGCTTGATCTAATGTTTCCTTTTCTTTAATTCAAATAGTTAGTTATTTTGTTTCAAATTTGTTTCAAGTAGTTAGTTTGTTAAATAGTTTGTTACATTAGGTTGTTACAAGTTTGTTAGCGTTAATTCTTTCTTCTTGTTTTTCTTATAACTAACATTAGATTAATGTTTTATTTTCTTTAATTCAATTAGTTAGTTATTTTGTTTCAAATTTGTTTCAAGTAGTTAGTTTGTTACAAGTTTGTTAGCTTTAATTCTTTCTTCTTGTTTTTCTTATAACTAACATTAGATTTTGGTATAGTTATTGCATGTTTTGTGCTTTGTCTTTTTGTGTTTTGCAAGAAAGCATTTGCGTGTGTGAAGGCCCTTCAAAAGGCCCCTCGAGCCCTTCAGAAAGAGCCCTTAGAAATGTAAGTCAATGAATGCAAGACATTTAAACATCAAATATCGGTAGCTCTTGGATTCACCTGAAGAAGTGCATTGCAAGGGACTAGATCACAAGCAAAAGACGATCATTTTTTTCTTTTCTTTTCTTTTCTTTTAGTTTTAGGACCATTTATTTTAAGCAAAATTGTAATAAGGCCTGCTTATTTTTTTTGAGCCCATTGCAGAGGGTAACTCCTTTTAATTAGTTAATTGTTTTTCTTTTAAGGCAATAAAGACTACAATTCTATGGAATATAAAGTTGTTCATTCCGTTCCCTGAGTTCGACCCGGATCTCACCCTAGTGTAAGCCGGTTTTTATTATTTTGTGTCTGGCTTTCACAAAACGTTTTATCAAAAATACATATTTAAAATCTATTTCATAAAACTTACACCACATTGCCATATTGTCGAAAGTGCAATGAATATGGTGCATAATAGCAATATTCCAATTGCTTTGTGGGCTGAAGCTTTTCATTCGGAAGTTCATATGATAAACCAATTGCCCATGACTATTTTGGAAAACAAATCTTCTTATTTTTCTCTATATGGAGTTCATCCAGATTATCATGATTTGCGCATGTTTGGTTGTTTATGTTATGTCCATATTGACAGTTCAATGAGACATAAGTTTCAAGACAAAGCCTTGAAATGCAGATTTATAGGATATGCAAATGATTATAAGGGATACAAGTGTTATGATTCTATGAGTAAGCACATCAAGATATCCAAAAACATTGTCTTTGATGAACTAAACTTTGATCATCAATATACCACTTTCTTTGAATTAGACTCTAAAGTTGAGGTCTACTACCCCTGGTTGAATTCTGAGCTTTTTTCTAGTACTAATGATGTTTGTCCTTCATATTGTATTCAAAGAGATGGGAGAACTATGCTTGTTGACAGGTTGACTACCCAGGAGAGTACGAGATCAGAACTATCGTTGGAACCAGAAAGATATAAAGGTATCGTTTATACGTGACGAGAAAGAGAGTTGCCCTCCATTTTTAATCAGGAGATGGATGCCCCTTCTACTTCTACCCCAACCATCGATGTTAGAAGATCCACTCGCTCTTGTCATCCGATTAAAAGATGAGTCAATTATGAAAAAATTTCGATGGATTTTCAACTCTTTCTAACCTCCTTGGGTAAGGAAGATCAACCCACAACATTTTATCAAGCCGCAAATTTCAGAAGATGGATTGAAGCGATTAATGAAGAAATGGAGGCCGTTCATGAGTGTGGTACTTAGGATATTATTCCTAGACCACGTGATAGAAATGTAGTTGGGTCCAAGTGGGTGTACAAAATAAAATACAAACCGGATGATACTATCGAACGATACAAGGAGTGACTTGTTACAAAGGGTTTCACACAGGAGCAAGGACAGAACTATGGTGAGACTTTCAGTCCAGTTGTAGAAATGAAGATAATCAGAGTCATATTATTCTTAGCTATTGAACATCAGTGGACACTTAGTCAACTTGATGTCAAAAACATTTTTCTACATAGATAACTAAAAGAGGAAATATGCATGGAGCAGCCCACTGGATATGCAAAAGGAGATCCTAAGAAATACATGTGCAGACTAAGAAGAGCAATATATTAGTTGAAACAGGCTTCCCATTCTTGGTTTGATAGTTTTTCTCTTAAAATACAAAAATATGATTTTAGTCGACCCCTTTTTGGCCACTCTCTGTTTATATTCAAAAGCCAATATGTAATTACTCTGTTATTGATATATGTAGATGATATTATCATTACAGATAACTCTAATGATCATATTGAAGAGGTCAAGCAGCTCTTGAATCAAAGATTTAAAATGAAGGATCTTGGAAAACTACGATATTTTTTTGGAGTTGAAGTTAACAGAACAACTGAAGGAATGACCCTCACTCAGCATAAGTACACCATTGATGTTCTCAGCATGGCAGGTATGCAAGAGTGCAAACCTTTAGGAACTCCAAGTGTTCTTCACCAGAAACTCAATTCCCAAGATGGAGATTTATATGAGGATCCTACGAGGTATCGCAACATAGTCGGCATGCTGCAATATCTCACTTTCACTCGGCCTGATATTGTTTACTCAGTTAATCAGGTATCCTAGTTCATGCATGAGCCGCACGTTGGGCATATGGAAGTTGTTAAAAGAATACTTTAGTATTTGAAGGAAACCATCGGGGATGGTCTTCTGTATAAAAAGAGGATGAATGGGCAAAACGTATATGAGCTCATTGTTTACACTGATGCAAACTGGGCAGGAGGCCTAGATGAACGCAGGTTAATCTCAGTCTATTGTGTCTTTGTTGGGATGAATCTGGTATACTAGAGTAGTAGGAAACAAAAAGCAATTGCTAGGTCAAGTACAGAGGTCGAATATAGATCAATGGCAACTATCACTATTGAGGCTACATGGATTAGGCACCTACTGACAGAGGTAGGAGAATCAGTCTCTCCTCTTATGTGATAATCAAAGTGCCATCAATATGTCATTTCAATCCTATTTACCACAATCGTACCAAATACATCGAGATTGATCAACACTTTGTAAGGCCGAAGGTAGAAGAGAAGGAGATTGAACTGGAATTTGTTTGAACTATTGATTCAGTTGTTGATCTGTTCATAAAGGGATCAACCAAGAACAGATTTTGGATGTTAAAATTAAGACAAGTTGTTCATGGTTCAAAATCATATACAACTTGAGGGAGGGTGAAAAGAAGTCATGTTTATATTTGGGTCCAAATCGGGTATGGATCCAACCTGTGTTTTATTAAGTTATTTTGTATAGGGCTGACACACTCTCATTAATGGTGTTCTTGTAACTTAGTTATGTTGTAAAAGGGTATTTTAGTACCCTAAACTTTGTATTAGTTATAACATATAATGAAAGCTTATGTGCTGATTCCTGGGTTGAGGAATCGTGGGTTTCTGCTGCAACTTCTTATTTCCTTAGTGTCCTCTACTCTTCTCGTGTGATAGAACTTTGGCTATCTCAAATTCTTTCACCGACTAGTGCATGGAATCGGGTTTGGTTTCTAAATCCGCTATTTCGCTATTTTAAATTTCATTGGGTCTGATATATGTTATCTATATCCAGACCTGGGTTTGGTTCTGCTTGGTCGGAACTGGACCTGGATCCATTATCAGGACCTGATTAACAGACCGAGTCACGAGAGACCTGGGTCTGTCACATGTCCGACCCTTTGACAGGCCTACTTTCAGTGGGTCAGGTCCAGAATCAGTATTGAACCCTATCTGGGTCAGGCACTTGCTAGATTAATGTGGACAACAGGCTGGCTTGGGGCGGTTAATGAGCTGCAGCCTAATCTAGGCCAGCTCAAAACTCCAGATCTAAATCACAGGCAGCCGAACATGGATCCCATCATATGATATATTATGTCTTCCAGCATATGTCGATCCTAGCTGTCTAACCGATGGTTAGGATTAGCCCGCATTCTTGCCTAAAATATGGTCTAATTTAGCCGTCCAGATGCATCAGTTGGACAGCCAAGATTTGACATCATATGTCGTATAGGGATGCAAATGGGTCGGATCCAGGATGGAGGTTTCATGATTTTTGGTTATTCCGGCCCGATCTGGATCCGCTTTCCCATGTATTTAGCTTTCCGGATCCGATCCGTTTGCATCCCTAATGTTGATGGGTAGGATCCTTTCTGGTCTGCAAACTGCCCAGCCTTTTGTAAGGGTAGGATCCCTATTTGAATCCAAATGTCATCCATATTTGGACCTATATTCATGTCCACCAATGGATCTACATATTGGTACACTATATTGAAGCCTCAACTTTTAGCATGCATTTAGAACAAACTTCGAACAAATCTAATTCATATTTGGGCACGAATGTTAGTATTGCATAAATGTAGACTTTGTTTGAACCAGTGTTGGATCTAAAATGGTAACTTAAGTTTGGATTATATTTGCATTACAATAAAATGAAATTTGCTAAACAAAAATAGTTCAAAAATAAGTGTTAGTTTAAAAAGAGAAAACCAGTATCCAAATTCGGTCTAAACATGACTTGAGCATACCAATTTAAATATAGTGTTGGTCTTAAAAGAACCAACTAGATAGATCCAATATGAAGTAGGATTGAATTTTTACTTGTCCTCAATTAGACAGTTGATCTGGGTTCTTACATAACGAGTCATTGAATTAATTTTCCTAAGTGTGATATAACTTATGATGGATGACTATGACACCATCCAAATGGTAAATAAGTTAAGGAGAATAAGCAATTTAAGGACAGGTTATGATATTTGGATTTTGCCTATCTTTCATAGCTTTTCAGGTTAGTATCATATCGATTTTCTGCTGATACTGACAACATTGGGCCGATGCCTCGTCGACCTAATTTCTGTAATCTTGCTTTAAATCAATAATATTGAGTTGTTTCGTTGTCTCTCTAAAAAAAAAGGACACTATCCACTCTGCCATATCATAAACCTAACTTTTGTTATGACTTTATCATGATATTGTTGTGATAAATAAAAAATCCCTAGAAAACCACTCTGCTAAATTCAAAATATCAAAAAATTACAAGACACCATTTCCTGTAATTTGTTAGCTTTTGTGATTTTTTTTTTATTTTTAGATGCATTTTATTTTTATTTTTAAATGTTCATGGATTTTGCTGATATTTCCCAACATGAGTTTTTTTTTTTTCCTTGAGGCTAAAAGATCCCAATAACACAATTTGTGATTATGGTCATCAGTCATTTGAAGGTCAGAACCTTATCCTTGGGCTCATGTCCCGATGTCAGGCCTTGTATGACGGTTAACACTCGGCCCAAAATGGAGCCATTCATCCTGTCTCACGGTATCATGCTGAGCAGAGCCGTACCTGTGTTTTATGGGGCCTGAGGCCGAGGGAAAAAATGGGCCCCCTATTAATAGTAGGAGTTCGGGGGCAGCGCCTCCAAATTTTTTTTAAAGAATCAAAATAACAATAAAATTTGCATTCACATTAAACAAATATAATATTTCAAATATTTATATCATATTAAATAAAAATGTATAAAATATTTATATAAACTACCTAAACAATGGGCCCCTATAATTTTTTTGGGCCCAAGGGCCCTAAGGCTCAAGCCTCATTGGCCTCTTTACAGGTCCGGCTCTGATGCTGAGAGTCTTCTGGTCTCATTTAAAACCAACAGGGCTTGATTCGACTCATATAAAATCATTGGTGCAGTAATCAGGAGGATCGCTCTTGAACCCCTCAAGAATCAGCACACTGGCACATCTAATAAGTTAAATTATTTATGATAATCTACGAAAACAGGAAATAACAAGGAAATAAGAGAAAACTAAAAATAAACTGCTCCAATCTGAACTATTATGTGTTGGATCCAAATATTGGATTCAGTACAAGAATGGGATCTAGTGTAGGATCCAGTTTTTCTGTGATCATAGGGTCTCACGCATGAACTAAGTGGGCTTCTGTTTGAGGGCTTAACCCATAACTTGGGGTTTGTTATGCTGAAAAGGTAACGGCTACTCCAAGTAAAGCTATAAGCGCCCAGCACCTGCACACAAGCCAAGGTGAGAAAATACAGGTGCGTTATCTCCCTTGACGCAGGCCGTTTATTGGAAACCCTTTTCATCCTCTTCGTTGTTCCTCCTCCTCTGCCACCGTTCGAGATTCATCCTCCTGCCCCCTCTCATCTTTTTATAGATGGAGGAACTACAATAGTAACTGATAAAATCTACCTAATTTGATAAACACTATAATATGATAAACATTCTAAATAAATATAGATCCAATATAGATTTGATACCCAAATACATGCCATGACCTAAAAATAAAAAATGTTCACAGTATAATATTAGATCCAATTGGACCCTGTGGATCCCGGTCATGTCCTATTCGTGCTCTGCATCAATCATCAAAGACTTGGTCATGGCTGTTCACAACTAGAACAACTTGACCAAACTTGGGCTCATGTCTACTTATTGGACCATGAATTCATGGTCCCATGGAGTTCGAGCTGGGTTGTGTTTACCTGATTGCTGTCTTCCATTTTTGCACAGTAACCAAATAATCCAACAGCTTCTAGCAATGAAATTTTGTTAATGCATTAATGACATCAAAACAACCATGGCATAATAGTAGAAAATTACAATCATGGACAGGAACATTTATCATAAAATTCCAAGTTATACATAATATTGTTTAAACAGAGTCAGTAGACTTTTACGAGCTATTAACTCGTTTATTAGCTTAATGGCATGATACACTAAAAATTTAGAGTTCAACACTTAACAATGAAATGGTTATCAAAATAATGTCATTACCGTTTACTAAAATTGCCAGTTCCCAAAATTTCCAAAAAATCAGGATTTTCCTTGCATCCAACATGAATGAACTTGCTTGAGTCTACCTCTTTGCTTATTTGAGTCCATTGGCTGCTTATGAAGCTGCCCTTGGACTCAAAGATGTGGTTTTCAACCATGTTCAAAATATATTTAAAAAATGGAATTTTATCACAATAAATTTGAAAATTATAAAAAGCTTGACAATATCAAAATAGATTCAATACATCGTCCTTTTAACTATGTTGTTGCTTTGCTGTGATTTTTATCAGTAGTTTAATGGAACTTTTTATAATAAATAACTTTTTTAAGTTTCCATTTTCTTGATATTCTTCAAAGTAAAAAAAACTTTAATTTATGATGGGATTTTCCCTGCTGAGAAGTTACAAGAATTAAATTTGTGACTATGGTTCCAACATGGGCAGAAGTCGGTTTAGTTGGTTAAGTTCAACACTCGAAACTTCAGTCAAGCATGATTGAGTCGTCGACTATGGAAGACCATGTTTATTGGCCTAACTGGACTAAGATTGCAGGTCATATTGGCCCAAGCCCCATAAAGGACTGAAGCCACTAACTGAGTCTAAGCTGAGACCCACTCAAGGTGTGATATGGCCCAGGCCGAGTTGAAAATGAGTGGTATGCCGCTTACTTTGTGACAAAATGATAGTCATCAAAAAGCCAAACATAAAATAGAGTTGCATGACAGCAAACAGTTTTGATTAACATGGGCTTGCTCTGCATCACTTCCATGATTTTCCCCCACTGGTTGTGTTCTTTCAGTTGTCAATCTTAAACTATTAGCTCTTTCAGCCACTAGCATTTTAGAAAGATTAGGATGAAGTTAGTGGTGTACAAACTAATCATTTGCTTTAACACATTGTTGGCTACTAAATTACTAATCTGCCCTTAATGAATTGATAACTAAATTACTGATCTGCCTTTAATGAATTGATACTCAAAGCCACTAGTCTGAGTCCAGAATCAATAAAATACAGGCTGGACATTGTGGAATCTACTTAACTGTGGGACTGACCTACTGCTAGGATCAGGGATTGCCACATCATATGCTCATTTATTCTTATGTAACAACAGCTACTAATAGTGGGAAGGAAATAAAATGCAAAAGTAGCAACTTTAATAGAGTCCCAAAACAAAACGTCTACGTAGAAATGATACTTCTGTATCATAAGTTTCTCTACCCAAGTTACAAAATTCATTCCACATAAATTAGTGTTTTGAACTCATAACTCTCTCTCTCTCTCTCTCTCTCCAGACAAACATACTGTTGGTCTTAGATGAGGAAATTTGAAGGAAAAAAATAGGGGACAGAAGCAAGTACAAAGGATCTTCCTGCCATCTAAAGTGAGTTTGAAAGATAGCAGTTCACTTCAAAAGCTAGTTGACACTTGCATAATAGTAATGATGATGACATGAGAGATTCCGACAGTGTAATGTTGATTATACTAACAACCTGTACTGCACTTCTAGATTACTAAATATAGTTAATCATCAGAGCCTTCGTCTAAACATATATATACATGTATGGATGCCTTGGGTTGAGACAGATAACCAGATCAATCTTATGTGAAAAACATAGGCACCCCACATCTCCTTGCCGAACCTAGTAGTTCCTTCTTAGTCCAGAGGCTGATTAAGTGAATTCATTCCTACGTTATCTGAATTACTTCATTTTATACCCGCAAAATCAAAGAACTTCGATTGGACAAATCAATGTTGGGAATAATTCATGTCATCTCTTAGAAAACTTGACAGATGACGTATGACAATCTCCTCCTTTAGAACACAGGTAAAAGCAACAGCATGGGTGCCATAACAGTAACTGCATTGAAGCGATCTGCCCATTCAAGCCTTGCCATAAAACACAGCAATCAGTGGTTAGTTTTCCTTCGTTTTTCCTGTCCATGAAATAAACAACACTCCATGGAGACCAGCTGCTTCACTGTTTCAGAGACTCGCATTATTGCAGGTTTTATCTTTTTTGTGCCACTTTTCTGTCTTCCCTGCTTGAATGCAGCATCAATAACCGAGTTTCCCATGCAGTGCCGATTTGTGTAGTTTTAGCTGCGCACCTCCCACTTCACCAAGTTCTCTGAAGAGAATATAGGAAACTGTAGGCAGTTTTGGATCAGAATTCAACCCAAGTTTGCTTCATGAGACCATGCATATTCTAGGCCTTTGGAGTTGGAATTAAATGGATGAGGATAGTCATCAGCTTATGAGTTCTTGGAGTCTAACTTTGTTGGACAGTTACGCCCCAAATTTGTTTGATGGGTTTAAAGTTGACTATATCCAGGAATTTTTATTCAAGTTTCTTGAGCTAATCTTTTCTTTTTCACGTTTTTCTTTAACTAATCAGTAATGAAACCGTCCTGTTATGGCATGTCATTCTCTAACAAAATGATAGATAGTCTGCCTTCTGATTGTCAAAGATGAACCTCCAGAAACATAGTGACATATGAAACACCATCTAATGGTACCAGATTTTAACAATCTTTACAATTGAGAGCCGGAATCCCAGGTGGAGCACAAAAGGCATTAACTGGTCTGCAGCCAGATCTAAAACAACCATTTAAACAAAGAAACTTTGATTCATTGATTGCATTAGCACGTTCCTCCCCCACCCTGTTCCACTTCCACGTGCACAGAAAACCCAAAAAAGAGAAAACAAAACAAAACAAATGTTTTCATTTTAACTGATGACTTTGAAGTTTCTTGGCAAATAACGACAGAAGAAAGGTAGACCAGGTAGAGCTATGATGTTTCATCACTTCTATTGTATGCAGGCTCATAACAGATGTTCCAAGCGATCTTGCAGTAGACATAAGGGGAAGAAGCTTCAATCTACACAAGGTGAATTATCCTAACCCATGCTTATATGTAATCTCACTTGGGAATTGGTGCAAGTATAGGCCTCGAAACAGGCTGGATCACGGGCAGGCCTGGTGTGCCTTGACAGTGGCTCCAGCCACTTGTTATGTCAAGGTAGGACGAGCCCCTAGCCATGTGACCCAGTATTGAAACACTAGTTCTCTTGGGTTTTCATGAAAGGAATTCAAAGCAGGGGAAGAGAGAGAGAACACCATATTTGTAGTTTCAGTTCAAGTTAACATTGACCTGTTTATGCAACTACTTTGTCTATTTTTGCAAAACATTGGTGTTAATATATCCTCCGACAGTTTCCACTTGCATCTCAAAGCGGGTGGATTCGTAGAGCACTTGCTCAACAAAAAGATACAAAAGTATCAAGGATTGATCTCTCAGACATCCCTGGTGGAGCAGATGCATTTGAATTGGCAGCAAAATTCTGCTATGGGGTGAGCCTGGAGATCACTTCATCAAATGTAGCAATGCTCAAGTGTGCGGCGGCATATCTAGAAATGACAGAAGAAATTGGGAAAGATAACCTGGATTCAAGAACTGAGAGGTACATCAATGAGGCTGTCGTCACAAGCATACAAGCTTCTATCACTGTCCTCCATCAATGTGAGGCTCTGCTACCAGCTGCAGATGATGCCAAACTCATCAGCAGATGCATAAACAGCATTGCTTCAAAAGCTTGTAAAGAAGAGCTAAACTCAGGATTATCGAAACTGGAACGAAACAGCTTGACCAAGAAAATGAATGAGAAGCAGATGACTGTTCCTACCAATCAATCAGACTGGTGGGGAAAGGGCCTCACAGGACTTAGCATGGGTATCTTTCAAAGACTTCTAATTACAATGAAGTCCAAGGGACTAAA
Organism: Nuphar pumila; assembly: GCF_984573655.1. Lineage (NCBI taxonomy): Eukaryota > Viridiplantae > Streptophyta > Magnoliopsida > Nymphaeales > Nymphaeaceae > Nuphar > Nuphar pumila. Next base: position 130,433,078 of record NC_143255.1, on the reverse strand, counting down.
ACAAGACACAATCAACAAAATCTTAATGCATTATGCACACAGCTCTCTGTTTCCCCTCAGAGCTTCCTTTAACAGTAAAGAAAGGTTCAGTGAGGCAGAGTTACAGAAACAGAGAAATCTGTTTGAAGCCATTGTGGGCTTGCTTCCTGCACCTTCAAGGACCAACATGATTCCTGTAGGTTTCTTGTCGGGATTGCTCAAAACATGTCTAGCAATGGATGCAACTGCTGCATCCAGGATGCATCTAGAAAAAAGAATGGGAATGCAATTACAACATGCAATACTCAATGACATACTCATCCCTGCAAATCTTAATAGCAATAAGTCACCGCGGTTCGATACAGATGCCGCTCAAAGGATTTTCACAATCTTCCTTGGTTTGAATGAGGAAGACGAGGGAAACAATAAACTATGTGATGAATCTGACAGCTTCATGGATGTAGAACACAGCTCCATCACGAAAGTATCAAAGCTGGTGGATTACTATCTCACAGAGGTTGCAGGAGATCCAAATCTTTCTCTGTCAAAGTTCATGGCCTTGGCTGAACTGCTGCCGAGCCATGCGCGAACATTACATGACGCACTTTATCGGGCAATTGACATCTTTCTGAAGGTATCATCTCCTAACCTGCTTAAAGCCCATGTACTTTTTTTTTGAGAGTTTAAGGCACATGTACCATTTTGCTGCTAAGGTGCAATCGTGTTTTTTTACCTGTGAATGTGGTTGCTAGTTGCTAAGCATATAATATGTGCAATCACACTCAGTCCATGTTACATACATCACTGATATTTTGAAAATATCGGCTGATACATTACACAGAAAAACATGATATTTTCAAATTATTGCTAATATTGGTATGTCGCATTTTTACCACAATCTTAATGCAATAAAACAATTTTGTAATATTTTTAGATTCTTACATTTTTCATATTTTTTTTTTATTTTTACATATGCCAAAATTTTCTTGAAATTTTTGCTGAAAAGATTAAATTCTTTTCAAAATATAGTGAGAGTTCCTCTCGCCAAGATTTTCCCGATAACAAGATTATCTGACATTGATCTCAATACATGCAGGTGCACCACAGCATTAAAGAATCTGAACGCTGCAGACTTTGCAAAATCATTGACTCCAAGAAGCTGTCTCGTGAAGCTTCTACCCGTGCAGCACAGAATGAACGGCTTCCAGTGCAAATGGCAATTCAAATTTTGCATCATGAGCAAATCAGGCTACGAAAATCAATTGAGGACCGTGATTTATGCATCGGATCAAGTCATTTTGACAGGCTCCATATATCTAAATATCATAGGCTCAAGTGCAGTAAATTCTCCAAGAGACAGCTATGCATCAGTAAGGAGAAAACAGAGAACTTAAGCTTGAGTTGAGCAGAATGAGAATGCGGTTAGCAGAGCTGGAGAAAGATCACATTTCTATGAAAAATGCTCTCGTCAGACAAAACCCAGAAAACATATTTGCCTCTTTTTCGAAAAATGAGTAAACTAAACAGCCTTTTCCGAACAAAAGGTAAGCAAGATGACCGAAAAAGCCAAAAGTTATTCTTGTTCTGAAATGAATTATTTATCCAGTCCCAAGAATTTGAAGCTACCAGTGTATCAAGAAACAATTTTATGAATTTGGAATAAAGTTATTGACCTGAGCTTTTATTCTGAGTGCATAAAAGTGTCAAGTAGACCTCTATATGGTTGGTTCTGTTAACAATTCCAAATACTGAATGCTGCCAATAGTAAATGTAGCAAGTAGCTTTAACAAGATGTTACATGTTAAACTTCATAATCTTGATCAGGTACTCCCAAAGGTAAACACAGTAAACTCTTGATGCTTACAGAAATTCACTGGATAATCCACATCATTTCTAAATCATTTCTATCCACAATCACTGTGGACATGGAATGAAGATTTCTGCACTATGCCATTCTATAACTCAGAGATTTTCATCAGAAACTTTATGCACAATTCATTATGTTGTAGTACTCGTATTTGTTTATGGATGCCCTTCAAATGTCACAATCTAGTTCTAGACATAGAAAGAAGATTTTGAGGCAATATTTCAGCCCTATACCATTTGATGTAAATTTTCCATAGGAAAATGGTTTAACCTAGCAGGTGAATCAAAGTACTTCCAGCTTACAGATATCAGAACGCCAAGAAATTCCTTTCAATGAACCAAAGTTTGATCACATAACAGTTGGAGATAAGTTTCATGGAAACCAACCATTTCCAAACTAAAAATTTCAAGAAGAAATGAAGATAAACGATATAGTAGATGGCACTACCATATCATTGAGATTTCAACTCAATGGCCTTTCATAATAACTTGTGATTAATAAAATGAGTAACATTATTTTCCCTACTTCCCCTCTATACACCTTCTTGGCATTTATACATTGACATTTGAAATTTTTTATAAGTTATTATCCATTGTAAGCAGCAGTAACTGGTCATTGCACTGACTTGCAACTACCATGACGGAACTACAACACTATCTAAAACCAATCGAAACTTGGCAGTCAAACAACAAAAATTTACAGAACACAAATAAGCACATAAAAATTCTGGCAAATCTATTATACCTTTTCGCAATTAAGCATAAACAAGAAGAATGAACCAAGTCTCCCCATTTCAAGTCAAGAAGGAGATAGGATGCTATGACTAGTCATGCCAAAGAAACCAAGCCTAAGATTTACCTGTGTCCAGGATACAATATCAGGTTCACTGAAGCAGAATTTCAAATTACTGAACTTAGATCCTCAAGATGATCAGGACGTGCACGCACGCTTGCTCGCGAAGATGAATTTCAAATTACTGAACTTAGATCATCAAGCTGATCGGGACAGTCATCGCGCACGCACGCACGCATGCACACACACACATGCACGCGAAGCTGAATTTTAAATTACTGAACTTAGATCCTCAAGCTGATCAGGACAGTCGCCACACACACACACACACGTGCACGCCCGCATGCCCACACGCACGCACACACCTTGCTTGCTCAAATGCCCAAAGTGAAACTTACACTTTCCCTTTGCTGTCCAAAATACCTGCAGCCCAAAAGCTGAAACTCCAGTTTTTCATGTCAACTCATTAATGAATCGTATTCACACAACATAACAAGTCACACCCTAGAATACACAAGGATAAAAGAGCAACTGTCTTGGTCCTTGATGTGCTGGTGTTTTTATGGATTCACCTGCACAACCACCCTAAGAAATGCTGCAAACTGAAGAATGAATCTGAGCTGGCATAGTTTGCACAGTTTAAGCAAAACGTAATTAACCATTTGTGAGGGATGACCTCCAGCCAATGAGGTCAAATTACTGAACTTAGATCCTCAAGCTGATCAGGATGCATGCACGCGCACGCACGCACGAAGCTGAATTTTAAATTACTGAACTTAGATCCTCAAGCTGATCAGGACAGTCGTCGTGCACGCATACACACACATGCATGCACACACACGAAGCTGAATTTCAAATTACTGAACTTAGATCCTCAAGCTGATCAGGACAGTTATCGTGCACACACACACACACACACACACACACACACACACACACACACACACACACACACACACACACACACACACACCTTGCTTGCTCAAATACCCAAAGTGAAACTTACACTTTCCCTTTGCTGTCCAAAATACCTGCAGCCCAAAAGCTGAAACTCCAGTTTTTCATGTTAACTCATTAATGAATCGTATTCACACAACATAACAAGTTATACACTAGAATACACAAGGAAAAAAAACAACTGTCTTGGTCCTTGATGTGCTGGTATTTTTATGGATTCGCCTGCACAACCACCCTAAGAAATGCTGCAAACTGAAGAATGAATCTGAGCTGGCATAGTTTGCACAGTTTAAGCAAAATGTAATTAACCATTTGTGAGGGATGACCTCCAGCCAATGAGCATTTATCTGATGGTTCACCCAAAAACTTGATGCAGATATTGAAATTTTTAAGTTCAAGGATTGCTCTTATATAGCTTCTCAAGTTTATAAGAACTCCTTTGTAATTTGTTTGATAGCCTGAAATAAAGTTCACAGTTACCCATGTTTTGAGACATTAAAAGACCTGTGAGACTATCATCGTCATCAGTGTAGTCATAATCATGGCAGTTAGGTTATTGTCACCATCAATCCAATAGCCAGCGAGGAGATAATTAGTCTTGCCAGCAAAATAAAGACATAACCTTATTTAAGATCAAGATTCTTCTTCATTGCTTCATAAACAAGGTATGTTATGCTAGCAGATGGAACCACTTTGAGCAAGTTAGGAAAGATTCCTTTGTAGAACCCCGAAAAACCTTCATGCTTTAGTGTCCTCCAGAAAACATCAGACATCCCTTCGTAACCAGCAGTTGTGGTAGAACGTTGTGCTTGCATTCTGAAAACAAATGTAGACATTATTGAAAGTCTATGTAATATAATGTATTACAGTTATGTGTAATGTCACTTTATTAGGTCTTATTATACATACCCTATTAAAGGGGGTATATTAGACTTTTTACTTCTTCTTTATGTTGTACACTAAAGGGCTCGACCCTTTTATGTTAGTGAGGACCCCTCACACGATATTGCATTAGAATGAAACTTTGTTTCTTCTCTCCATTTTGAACTCCTTGTAAACCCTAGCTCCTTTCCCTCTCTTTTCTCATATTTTCTAACATGGTATCGGAGCTAGAGGGTGCAGGGAAGATGAGTAGCTGATTCTGGAAGGAGGAGAAGAAAGAAGATCGGTACAGGATTGACGTCATATAGCGAGAAATGACAGGTCTGTTCAGACCAGTTTTGGTTAGTTTGATTCCTCTACTTGCTAAGGTTTGATTTTAGAAGATTTACAAATCGAACCCCATTTGATTTGGAGTTGTTTTGAATTTTTGGTGTTTTTTTTTTAGATTTTCTGAGTTTCTTAAAAAGTTCAGTCCAGATTGAGGAAAACATTGAATCAGTTTCAGTTTTTGGTTTTTGGAGGCTCAAATCAATCCTATTCAGAAAGGTTAGAGAAACTGATTGGGTCAGCTATTTTGCGGTTTTGGAAGAAATTTGAGCAAGTTTTGAGGTGTTTATAGCTTGCGGTAAGCTATATTTGAGGATTTCAAAGTGTCGGCTGCCCCTATCAGCCGAGTTTGGGCTGTGTTTGTGTTGGTTCAGCATCTCTTGTATGTAGAGAGTGTTTTGTGACTTCCATTTGTGCCTTGTGTCTTCCATTTGTTTTTTAGTGTTTCTTGAAAAGTTGAAACAAGATATGGAGCTTCAATTTTAGATGAGTCTATTTTGTGACACTAGAGACTGGCGCATATTTCCAGCTCTAGGTTGCAAAGCTTAGTGTCCTCGGGAGGTTTTGAAAAATCTAAGTTAGTTGTATCAAATGATGTCAAAGATTGTGTAAGTTGTAGATTGGCTAAGAGTCATGCTCGAACATTCAAGTCTAGTGATAGGGAGTCAAAGAGTCCTTTTGATCTGGTACATTAAGATGTATGGGGTCCTTCTTCTGTTGTGTCAAAAGGAAGATCATCCTATTTTGTGACTTTCATAGATGATTATTAAAGATTTACACATATATTTTATGAAAAATAGAAGTGACCTTTTTTAAAATATTTAAGAGCTTTTGTGCTATGATTGAAAATCAATTTGCACTTAAGATTAAAACTCTTCGAACTGACTCTAGTGGTAAATATATTAGCTACGTGTTTGAAAGGTTCATGCAAGAGAAATGTGTGGTTCATAAAAAACCCTATCCCTATACTCCTGAGCAAAATGGTACAGCTGAGAGAAAAAACTGACATGTCTTGAAGACATCAAGAGCTCTTCTATTTGAAGGAGAAGTACTTAAAGTATTCTGGCCAAATGTAGTCTAACTGAGCATTTATCAGATAAATCGTATGCCTTCTAGAGTACTTAAAGGCATATATCATTTTCAAAAACTGTATGAAAAAGTTTCAAACTATGATCTGTTGAAGGTATTTAGTTGTGTATATTTTGTTTTGCTAGCTAACAGATACAAAGATAAGTTATCTCCTAAGGTTGTCAAGTATTGCTTTCTTGGTTTCACTGATGGTAAAAAAGGATACAAGTGCTATGATCCTGTTGGAAGGAAAGTGTGAATATCTCGGTATGTTTTTTATGAGTGTTCTATATTTTAGTCAGTATAGGAAAAAGGCAGAAAATGAGGCTGACTTGTCATTTTTTGTTCCTTTTGAAGAAAAGGGTGGGAGAGAGACAATGGAGAGTCAAGGGGAGAAAGAGGAGCAAGTCTTGGCTAGAAAAAATAAGTTTGGTTAAACCTACTCTTATGAGTATTTTGCTCATTATCATCGTACATTTTTAGCCTTAATTTATTCTTATGTTGAGCCTGAGTCCTATGCAGAGGCAGCAAGAAAAAAGGAGTGAAAAATAGTCATGGTTGATGAAATGAATGCACTTGAAAGAATGCAGGCATGGGAACTACTAAAACCTCTTCCAAAAAAAATATTATTGATAGCAAATGGGTGCACAAGATAAAGACAAAGAGAGATAGGTTGGTGAAGAGGTATAAAGTCGGGTTGGTAGCTAAGGGATACAATAAACGTTTTGAAATTGATTTTGCTGAAACTTTTTCTCTTATGGCTCATATGACCACAATTCGTACACTACTAGCAGTAATTGTCATACAACAATGTGATCTTTGGCAATTAGATGTCAAGAATGCAATCTTGAATGGGGATTTGCAAGAAGAAGTGTATATGAAACTGCCATAGGGATACTCAGATCCAGAAGGTGGAGTTTGCAGGCTTCGCAGAGCGTTATATGGACTCAAACAAGCACCTCGAGCTTGGTTTGAGAAGTTTAGTTCAGCAGTGAGATCACTTGATTTTGAGCAGAGTTACCATGATCCTGCTTTACTTGTGTCTTCCTTTGTTCTTGAAAAATGTATATTGCTTCTTTATGTAGATCATATGATTGTCACTGGAGATGACATAAAGAAGATTAAAGAGACCAAAAAGAAACTGGCCAACATGTTCAAGATGAAAAATTTGGAGCGTTTAAAGTATTTTCTCGGGCTTGAAATAGCCTACTCTCCAAGGGAACTATACTTGTCTCAGCATAAGTATGCTATAGATTTGGTTGTGAAAGCAAAATTAGTTGATGACTCAAAAGAAGTTAAATCCTCCATGGAGCAAAATTTGAAGATGAAGGCTATTAATGGTGTTGAGCTAGAGGATCCTATAATATACAGGCAATTAGTTGGCAACCTTATATATTTGACTATATCTAGACCAGACATAACTCATGCAGTTCATGTAGTCAGTCAATTTATGAGTGCTCTCAGGTCAGTTCACTTGGCAGCTGTACTAAAAATTATCAAGTATGTCAGAGATTCTATGCAGTATGGCATGCTTTTTTCATCTTCATCAGACACAAAATTGAAAGCTTTTTGTGATGTCGATTTTGAAGGTTATACTAAAGATAGACTTTCGACTACAAGGTTTTGTGTTTTCCTTAGAAGCTATTTGATTTCGTGGAAGAGCAAGAAGCAACAGAGGGTTGCTTTGTCTACTACAGAAGCAGAATACAGAGCTATGACTCAAGTTGTGGGTGAAATTATTTGGATACGACGGCTATTAAATGAATTAAAAAATTTATGTGAAAAGAAAACTCAGTTATATTATGGCAATATGAGTGCTATTCATATTGCCAAGAATCCAGAGTTTCATGAGTGCACCAAGCACATTGAAATAGACTGTCATTATACAAAAAGGGCTTATGAGGATGGGATTATAGCTTTGGAGCATGTCAGCTCAAAGAATCAGATTGCAGATGTGTTTACAAAAAGTTTTTCTCCCATGCATTTCAGTTCTTTACTTTCCAAACTTTGAATGATTCTTTTACATCCATCTGAGTTTGAAGGGGAGTATTGAAAGTCTATGTAATATAATGTATTACAGTTATCTGTAATGTCACTTTATTAGGTCTGACTGTACATAAGTCGACCCTTCTTATGTTAGTAAGGACCCCCTCACACGATATTGCATTAGAATGAAACTTTGTTTCTTCTCTCCATTTTGAATTCCTTGTGAACCCTAGCTCCTTTGCCTCTCTTTTCTCATATTTTCTAACAGACATCAGCAAACAAAAAGGGTACTTAGGCCTTATTTGGATGTACAAACAGATAATCTTGAATATCAACCAGTTAAGAATTCGTTGACATTGGGATATTCTGGATTTTAATGTCAGACATTTCATTCTTATGGTTGACAAGACAAAACTATCTTGTAGAATGTGTTGGTCCAAATTACAATAGGACAGCTATATACAGCAAAGGAATTAGTATTGTCCAAAAGAAACAAGGCCCACCATTCTCTCTCTCTCTCTTCCAATCTTTTACATAATCATTGATCAGTAAATAACATTGAGAATATCGTTGTTGGCGATAATAGTAGTGGCAGAGATTACACACTGGCAGTAGGTTCGGTTCCACATGAATAGAAGGTGATAATGAGAGCCATGGGTTGGTGAAGGTGAAGGCAGTAGTGGGCGATAGTTGTGGGCTTGCTAGCAGTTAATGTGATGGTGATAGTAATGGTCCTGGTAGTAGAACAGCATGAGCCATCCATGATGAAGGTGATAGTAGAAACTGCATGTAGTCATGTACTGGTAGTACCAGTGGATTTAATAATTGTGAGCATGATGGGTGGTGGTCACATTAGGGGTTCTAGTGTACTATTATATCTAGGCATTTCAAAAGAATCATCAAGTACCAGTCTTTGAAGCCAAGAAGTTCAGTGATTCAATCCATCAGGATATGGGTGAAGTCCAGCAGCAAGGGAGTCTAAAATTGCTCTGGCCCAGTCAAGCCAATATGTGACTTTCCAAATATTACTAGGGTAAGGCCTAACAAACAGCAATTCCATCTCAACCATACCTGGTCCTAATAACCTGCAGAGGATATACACATGTTGCTCCAAGGGCTCCTGAAATTGTTCCACAGCCGAGTTGCACAAGAGGACCTGGCTCTACAGGATAAAGATTCAGATGGCAATTTCTCAGAATAATGTAAAGATTATAAAAAAACATAAGTTTATAACCACTTCTTTATTGCCAAGAACTGAACCAGAGGGCAAATAATTTATCACACTAGTAGTACATTTTCCATCAAATTGCATGGATAGTGTGTGATGGTCTTGGCATAATAATCATATGCATTCTAATCTGATAGCAAACCTCATCAAGTGAATAACAGCATACAACATCAAAATAATCATGCGTTTCTCAACTTGTATCACATGTAATTATGGATTTGGAAAACATCTTTTAGCATTTGTGGACATCATGCAAGTCGAACAAAGAAAACAAAGAAGACTTGAATAACAAGCGAAATTCACTCAGGCCATGCTTGGATAACACATAGTCTTGAATAAAACAATAGACACATAATGAGACTCCCATGAAAATTGGCAGCCAGAGATGATCATGCAGTCATACACGAGTTGATGAGTGAATCAATCCACAGCCCACAAACACATACACACACACACACACATATGGATAGGTACTAGCAAACCAGATTTTACTGGAAAGATCAAAAGGCTGCTTGTCCCTTAAATGAATTAAGAAATTACTAGAAATGATACAATCTAATAGCACTTACCACTATCATGTAAAATATAAGTTCTTGACATTTCTTTCAAGGTCTCATATGCAGCCAGATCAATGCCTGCATAAGGTATGATCCCAAGGAGAGATGGAAAAACACCTCTATAGAAAGCGCGTGGTCCTTCCTGAACCAATATGTCTTTTGACAATGCTCCCAATTTTGGGACTCTCCCACCTTCACAGGCATAGGTTTGTAACCGTGTTTTTACAAGATCCATTGGATATACAGCAGTCTGTGCAACTGCACCTGCAACTCCACCAGCAAAAAGGCGCCCAGAAGTACCTATATCAGCTCTATTGTCTCCCTTTTCTTCGACCATGAAATTCTTGAGCATTTCATAAGTATAAAATTTTATGGCACTTTCAGGTGATACCTTTATCACGTTAATGCCATTTCCTCGAAAAAATCCCAAAAAATGACCTTCTCTCCAGATCTCCCTTATCGCTGGCATAATATGGGCACGTGTGGTTTGTACTTGCAACACCACTTTTAAGCGATCCAGAGGAGCGGTCGCAGTACGAGATGTTGCACCTGCTACACCTCCTGCTATCAAATATTTGCTTGCATCTACATGTTTACTAATGCCCTCTGGTATGACTGCCTGTTCCCCAATATCCACAAGGCAGACTCTTTCCCAGTACTGATAAATGTTCTCGATTGTTGCTTCATGAGGATAGAGAAAGAGGAAATCCCTCCATTCTTCAAAAGTAATTATGCCATTATTATCCTTATCTACATGCTCCACAAATCGGGCTATTTCCTGATCATCAATTTCAATTCCTGCAAAATGGAAACTGGGATAGCTTATAATGAATGAACTCAAAACTTTGGATGCACCAAATGGAAGGGTTCATAAATTATAACATAAACATGCACCGAAAGTTAAGACTCAAAAAGGGTGATTGGTTGGAGAACTCAGGTTCAGATATTGGCCATGAACAATATTTTCTAAAAAAAGTTGCAAACAAATGAACTGTCCCCCAGCTACAAATTGTTCCTTTGAAGTATGTTGAGTACAGAAATAACACAAAATAAGAATGCAATAACTGCAATAAGTTTTAACACTTAAATCTTAGAATACCTAAAGAATGGCATTATCTGAAATTTACAAGTAAATGAAAACATGAAGAACATTTCCATAGTAATAAATTAGTGCAAACTAAAAAATAAGGCCTTCTCATAACTGATACCCCCTTTCTGAAATCCTACATTCCTTGTTTTTGTTATTTTAGATCAATCTCATAGGAATCTGTATCTCCAGCACATTATGTCATGATGCTTAGACCATGATTTCCAAAGGGCTGGGCGAACTTTCCTTTTGTAGTTTTTCTGTAATCCAAGGGTAACCAAGGATGTCATGCTTTCTTTGAGGAGGCCTGACTGACCACCAATTGGGCTGTTAATCTCAGAACATATGCAACCCTCAAACAAAGAATAAACAAGATATATCTGAACATCCTTTATGCAATTCAAAAAAGGCAAAATCCTAGAAGTCATAGATGAAAATGATATATAATTATATGCAAAGAATGCCTACATCTACACACTTAAACCACACAATCTTTGAGATGCCCAAAGAGATTCTTTTATACTTTTCAAAAACAGATGTGCCACTGCAGGACCAACATGTACAATGTTTTATCATCTAACTTGCTAAAGATCAAAGTGCATCAAAATAATGAAAAATCAAACTTTCCCCCTATTTTTGGTAGAGGTGAGGAAGATGTGCCATGGTATGGTGTAGGTGGTGGTGATGATGATAGAGGGGGGAGGTGGGGTGGAGGCAATGACAGTGGCAGTGGTGGTGGTAGATGTGGAGAAGGGTATCCACTGAGAACCTCCTCTAAAATAAATAAAACTAGAAAAAGAACAGGTCTCCCTTATTTATGTTTCTAAATCATTATGAAATATAAATAAAAAGAGCACACCCAAACAACAGTTTAAATATTGTAAATAAACATAAACAAAAGTAGCTTATTTATAAATGCAACCAAATGCTACATTCATTCTAATTTAAGGATAACATTCTTCTGCTATACACACAGCTATTGCTCATGATGACAACATGTTCTTTATGGCTTGGTAAAGATTTCCAGCTATTTCAATTAGAATATTATTGTTAAGGTGTATATATATACCCATTGGGGGTATTTTGGTCATTTCAATTCTTGTAATAAGCTGTACTCATTAGGGGCACATCAGTACTTTTACTTTATTTCTTTTTCTCTTTTTCTGTTTTTATAAGGACTATTTGGTCAAATACCAAATAGAGTTATTGAGTTCTTTTTTGACTAGTCAACATAGAGTTGACTAGTCAATAAAGTTGTTGGAACCAGTGTTATCAAAAATGCGCCTTGAGGCGCAAAAGGCATGCCTCGCCTTGAAGCACAGGCCTTGAGGCGCGGCCCTCATGAAATGGGGATCTTCGAAACACGAGCTTTGATTAACAAGAGCAAGTGTCAAGAATGACACTAAAGCATAACCCTTAAAAAGGGTATAACTGGAAACAAAATAAAAATAAAAATGTATTCTTTATTGATATGAAAAACCAATTGCTTAAGAAGCATTGGAGTGAAATACAAGAGGGGCTGCACCCCTTTATATACACAGCTGAAAGAGGACTCAATAGAGCTGTTGGGCACAGTCCAACAGCTCTATTAAGAGTTGTTGGACTGTGTCAGTCCAACAGCTCTATTGCTAGTCAAGTCTGGACAGGACTTGACTAGCAACAGTCATTCTAGTTCAAACTGAACTAGATGACATAAAGACAAAAAATAAAAACAAAGGAAAAAAAATACAGAAAAGAAAGAAATTAAAATGTATTTATATATATATAATAATAATATAATATTATTATATATACATATATGTACAGTTTTACATTTTAACACTCCCCCTCAAACTTACGGTACAATGAGCGAAAGTTTGTCTAAGAGAAAGTGAAATCGGGGAGCAGCGAGAGGCTTTGTAAAGAGGTCTGCTAACTGATATTCTGAAGTGACATATGGCAGATCAATTATCCCGTGTAGATATTCCTCTCTGACGTAGTGACAATCCATTTCGATGTGTTTGGTGCGTTCGTGGAATGTTCTGTTACTGGCAATGTAGATCGCACTTTTGTTGTCACAACACATTTGTGAAGCCTTTGTTGCTTCAACTCCCATGTCAGCAAGCAGTCGTCGGAGCCAAACTACTTCCATGGTCGTGGTTGCCATGGCTCTGTATTCAGCTTCGGTGGATGAGAGAGATACCTTCTGCTGCTTTTTACACCTCCACGAGATTAATGATTCCCCTAAAAAGACACAAAAGCCAGTGGTTGAGTGTCTGTTATTGGGATCACCTCCCCAATCAGCATCAGTATATGCAATTAAATCAAGAGAAGAGGAGGAAGATAAGAAAAGTCCTCGTGAAAGAGAGGACTTGATGTATCTGATAATACGCATGACTGCTCCCATATGAACAGAAGTAGGAGCATGTTGAAATTGACTTGCTGTATGAACAGCATGTGCTATATCTGGTCTGGTAATGGATAGATAGGAAAGTGCCCCGACAAGCTGTCTGTAAGGAGTAGGGTCTGCAAGAAGTTCTCCATCATCAATCTTCATTTTAACATTAACAACTTCTGGAGTGTCAACTTTCTTATCATCAGTAATACCAGACCTGAAAACAATATCAAAAGCAAATTTAGTCTGAGATAATAAATATCCTCTAGGAGAATAAGCAACTTCAATGCCTAAAAAATATCTCAACAAGCCCAAATCAGTCATTTCAAAATGAGATTTAAGAAGTGTTTTGATTGTTTCAACTCCCTGTTTATCGCTTCCGGTGATGATCATATCATCCACATAGAGAAGAAGCACAATGATCCCTGCATCAGAATTCTTAATAAACAAAGCAGTGTCAGTTAAACAGAATTGAAAACCAATATCAATCATAACACGACTAAACCTATCATACAAAGCTTTTGGTGCTTGTTTAAGTCCATAAAGAGCTTTTTCTAAGCGAAGGACTTTACCCTTAGGAATACTTAGACCAGGAGGGGGTTCCATATATACTTCTTCAACTAGCTTTCCATTTAAAAAAGCATTTTTGACATCCATTTGAAAAATAGACCATTTTTTGATAGAAGCTAAGGCAATTAAGGTTCGGACAGTAGTCATACGAGCCACCGGAGCAAAGGTTTCTTCATAATCAATCCCATATTCTTGGGCATAACCTTTGGCTACTAAACGGGCTTTATATCTTTCAAGAGTACCATCACTCTTGGTTTTAATTTTATAAACCCATCGACATCCTATAGTTTTCTTCCCTGGAGGAAGATCTTGAATATTCCATGTAGAAGCCTTTTCAAGTGCATCTAATTCAACTTTCATGGCTTCTATCCATTTGATATCATTTTTTGCTTGAAAATATGTGGATGGTTCTTCATATGAGTGAATTAATGCAATAACTGCCCTATATGTGGGTGAGAAAGACTCGTATGATACAAACTTTTCTGGAGGCCTCGAGATTCGGGATGATTGTCTAGTTGGAATGTTAAAATATTTCTCAAGTGCACATGGAGTATTAGACTCTTGTCGCCTGGAATATTGAATACTAGTATCTCTATGAACTTCTTCATTTTCAACATTAAGATCAATAATTCTTGGATCATCATCAAAGTTACAATCAAGGTCATATTCATCAGATGTTGATGTTAGATCTAGCAAAAAGGAGTACTCAGTGACGTCTTTTAATTTTCTAAAATCAAAGAGGAAAAGGATTCATGTGGAAGACCCAAAATGAATTTCTTTTTTGGTTCATATCGCTGACCCCAATTGTTTTGGGATGAAGGCGTAGTTGTTGTAAAGAAGCTCTCCTTTTCAAGAAAGGAAACATTTCTAGACACATATAGTTTATTATTTTTGAAGTCAAAACATCTATAACCTTTCTGGTTTTCAGCATATCCTAAAAAGGCACAGGGAATCGCACGAGGGGAAAGTTTATCATTTTTGTCAGTAAATATGAAACATTTGCACCCAAATATTCTTAATCTAGAGTAGTCTGGAGAAATGTTCATAAGTTTTTCAATGGGAGTGATATTTTGTAACGAAGAAGATGGCATCCTATTAATGAGATAGGTGGCAGTTAAGGCAGCTTCTGCCCAAAAGTCTTTAGGGACTTGATTTGCTATTAATAAAGTTCTAGTGGTTTCTATAATATGGCGATGTTTTCGTTCTGCCAGTCTATTTTGTTGAGGTGTATAAGGACAAGATCTTTGATGTGTGATGCCATGCAATTTAAGATAATTTTGAAAATCTGTGGATAAAAACTCTCCCCCTGAATCTGTGCGAAAAATAGTAATATCATTTTGAAATTTGTTTTTAACCATATTATGAAAAGTTTGAAAGTATGAAAATACTTCAAACTTATGTTTGAGAAAGTACATCCACGTATGTCGGGAGAAATCATCGACAAAAATAACATAGTAAACAAATCCTCCTTTAGAAATTACTGGTGCAGGACCCCAAACATCCGAGTGTATTAATTCAAGTGGTCTTGAAGAAAAAAAGGTTCTGTTCTGAAATGGTAATCTTTTCATTTTGCCGAGAATACAATCTTTACAATCAAATGATTCAGAGTTACAAAATTTCCCTAGATTTGGAAAATGTTGGATTTTGGCTATATGTGGGTGACCAAGTCTCTTATGCCACAGTTCCAACTCTATTTTTTGAATATTATAACAAAAAGCTTTCTTCGGCATTTCCAAAAAATCCATGTAATAGAGTCCTCCTTCTCTATGGCCTTCCCCAATCAGCTTGCCTGACTGGCGATCCTGTACCCAACAACCATGAGAAGAAAAAGAAATATTACACCCATAATCAGAAATTTGAGATACAGATAAAAGATTTAAATTTAATTTGGGAACATGTCTAATTTCTGGAATAAAAAAATTTTTTGTTTTATAAATTTTTTCAAAATGTCCTATTCCTTCTATTTCAAGAGAAGTCCCATCAGCAGTAAAGACCTTTGACACACTTGTTTTATTTTTAACACATTTGGATAGACTTTGATTATTTGGGGTCATATGAAAAGATGCACCAGAGTCAAGAAGCCAAGAAATTTTACCTAAATCAGAAAAAGATGAGGCTGCTGCGCCGGTTGAAGCTTCAGATGAGGAAGAGGCACCTTTGATGAGAGGCTGAAGGATCTCCATTAGTTGGGCCAGGGAAACTGGTGCATCCTGATCTTTAGGCTCCGATCCAGCAATTGCAGCTCTTTTTTCTCTCAGCTCCTTAAGTTTGGGACATTGTGGCCTGTAGTGTCCCGGTTCATGACAGTGATGACAAATAACTTTCTTCTTATCATAGTCACCATTTTGTTGGTTAAAGTGAGGAGGCCTATATGATCGAACATGATTCCCTGGTCTAGACACGGCTAAAACGGAATCATCTTCAATTTTTAAAGAACCTTTCCGGAGACGATTTTCTTCCATTGTTAACTCTTCAATAGTTTCAACAATAGAAGGAATTTTCCCCCGGTGAAGTAGGGCCGATTTAGTGGTTTCAAATTCCAGCCTTAATCCAGTGATAAACTGGTAAAAATGTTCAACATCGAGTTGTTTCTGACGAAGCTCGATGTCTTCGGCACAATGCCACTTTGGTTCTAAAAGGGAAAGTTCTTAAGTTCGGACAACCCATTGTAATATTCACGAATAGTTTTGTCTCCTTGTGTCATCATTCGAACTTTTTCTTGGAGGTTGCACACGTGTGCAATATCTTTAAGGGAATACATATTCTTAAGGTATTCCCATGCCTTATCGGCATGATCAAATTTGGCAAGACTTGAGCATTTTTTAATGTCAACGCTATTGATAAGCCATGACATTATCTTCGCATGAGATATTCTCCATTCTTTCCATTTCTTCTCGTATGAGGCAATAGCCTTGATTTTCTCTTCTTCCGATAGAGGGACGTCTTTATCTCCCTCATTTTTAGTAAGAGATAGCTTAGGTTCCGAATCGGAACCATCCACAATCCCCCATAAGCCTTTTCCCCATATATGGTGCTTCATGATTGAAGCCCATGTTGCATAGTTCGTATCGCTTAGTTTCATAGGCATGATGGTGACTTTATCATTGTCATCCATCGATTACAAGGAGAGAAAGAATAGGGATAGAAGAGAAACAAGAAGGAAAATGAGAAAGAAAGAAAAAAAAAAACAATACAACAAGATGTGAAATCTTCTCCAATGAAGTGATAAAACACTTCTCTTCAAGTGGCGAACAGTTTTGCAAACGGGCACGGAAACCGAGGCAGCTTTTCCTCAAGATTTAGTACTTCCGCAGCTCTGATACCATGAAATGAAATGGGGATCTTCGAAACACGAGCTTTGATTAACAAGAGCAAGTGTCAAGAATGACACTAAAGCATAACCCTTAAAAAGGGTATAACTGGAAACAAAATAAAAATAAAAATGTATTCTTTATTGATATGAAAAACCAATTGCTTAAGAAGCATTGGAGTGAAATACAAGAGGGGCTGCACCCCTTTATATACACAGCTGAAAGAGGACTCAATAGAGCTGTTGGGCACAGTCCAACAGCTCTATTTAGAGCTGTTGGAATGTGTCAGTCTAACAGCTCTATTAAGAGTTGTTGGACTGTGTCAGTCCAACAGCTCTATTGCTAGTCAAGTCTGGACAGGACTTGACTAGCAACAGTCATTCTAGTTCAAACTGAACTAGATGACATAAAGACAAAAAATAAAAATAAAGGAAAAAAAATACAGAAAAGAAAGAAATTAAAAATGTATTTATATATATATATAATAATATAATATTATTATATATACATATATGTACAGTTTTACATTTTAACACTCTGTGCCTCAAGGCACAAGTCTGAGGCGCAAAAAAAAAAAAAGCTTTTTATTTTTTTTATTTTTACAACAAGATTTCTGAGACATGATCAACAAGAGTTTTGTAGGTTAATCTCATATATTTTCCAGTTATTTCAGTTATGTAATCAGTTTCTTAGTATATTACTATATTTTAACTTTTGTTGGTTAATCTTGTATATTTTTCAGATATTTCAGTTATGTAATTAGTTTCTTAATATATTTTAACTTTTGTTGGTTAATCTCATATATTTTCCAGTTATGTAATCAGTTTTTTAGCTACTTTTATATGTTAATCTCATATTTTTTAGAATAATCTCATATATTTTAACTTTTGTAGGTTAATCTCATATATTTTCCAGTTATTTCAGTTATGTAATCAGTTTCTTAGTATATTTTAACTTTTGTTGGTTAATCTCATATATTTTCTAGTTATGTAATCAGTTTTTTAGTTACTTTTATATGTTAATCTCATATTTTTTAGAATAATCTCATATATTTTAACTTTTGTAGGTTAATCTCTTATATTTTCCAGTTATGTAATCAGTTTTTTAGTTACTTTTATATGTTAATCTCATATTTTTTAGAATAATCTCATATATTTTAACTTTTGTCGGTTAATCTCATATATTTTCCAGTTATGTAATCGATTTCTTAGTATATTTTATCTTTTGTTGGTTAATCTCATATACAGTGTTGTGAAAAGCGTTGAGGCATAGCGAGACGCTCCACCAAAAACCAAGGCAAGGCGTAAGCCTCGAGGTGTAAAGCGTAAGGCTCAATTTTTTTTTTGAAAACTTTAAAAAATTTATAAAAAATATCTAAAAATATAAATAAATAAAGAAATGCTTTATTGATGAAATAACAACCAATAAGAAATAGAAAATCTCTAATAACTACTAAAAAATATGAGATTAACATATAAAAGTAACTAAAAACTGATTATATAATTGGAAAATATATGAGATTAACCAAAAAAAGTTAAAATATACTAAGAAACTTATTACATAACTGAAATAACTAGAAAATATATGAGATTAACCTACAAAAGTTAAAATATATGAGATTATTCTAAAAAATATAAGATTAACATATAAAAGTAACTAAAAAAATGATTACATAACTGGAAAATATATGAGATTAACCAATAAAAGAAAAAATATACTAAGAAACCGTTTACATAACTAGAAAATATATGAGATTAACCAACAAAAGTTAAAATATATGAGATTATTCTAAAAAATATGAGATTAACATATAAAAGTAACTAAAAAACTGATTACATAACTGGAAAATATATGAGATTAACCAACAAAAGTTAAAATATACTAAGAAACTGATTACATAACTAAAATAACTGGAAAATATATGAGATTAACCTACAAAAGTTAAAATATATGAGATTATTCTAAAAAATATGAGATTAACATATAAAAGTAACTAAAAAATGATTACATAACTGGAAAATATATGAGATTAACCAACAAAAGTTAAAATATATTAAGAAACTAATTACATGACTGAAATAACTGAAAAATATACGAGATTAACCAACAAAAGTTAAAACATAGTAATATACTAAAAAACTGATTACATAACTAAAATAACTGGAAAATATATGAGATTAACCTACAAAAATCTTTTTGATTACTTCTTAGAAGTCTTGTTGTAAAAAAAAAAAAATCACCTCAGGCTTACGCCACAGAGGGTCGCGCCTCAAGGCGTGTTTTTGATAACACTACTCATATATTTTCCAGTTATGTAATCATTTTTTTAGTTACTTTTATATGTTAATCTCATATTTTTTAGAATAATCTCATATATTTTAACTTTTGTAGGTTAATCTCATATATTTTCCAGTTATTTCAGTTATGTAATCAGTTTCTTAGTATATTTTAACTTTTTTTTGTTAATCTCATATATTTTTCAGTTATGTAATCAGTTTTTAGTTACTTTTATATGTTAATCTCATATTTTTTAGTACTTATTTAAGATTTTCTATTTCTTATTGGTTGTTATTTCATCAATAAAGCATTTCTTTATTTATTTATATTTTTAGATATTTTTTTATAATTTTTTTAAAATTTTCATAAAAAATATTTAAGGCTTACGCTTTACACCTCGAGGCTTAAGCCTCGCCTCGATTTTTGGTGGAGCGCCTCGTTATGCCTCAACGCTTTTCACAACACTGGCTGGAACAATCCAACAACTCTACGGAGATTGCCTCTTGTGTATAAATAGGGATGAACACCCTTTTGTTCTTTTATGCTTGTTCTCAAGCACTCTCTTAATAGATTCTTTATATTTTTTATTTTGTTTCTCTTGCCCATAAGTGGCATTGTGTATGTGATTGTATCTTGACCCATAAGTGGTCTCCATTTGTGTATGTTGTACTTGCCCATAAGAGGCATCTATTTGTATTTGCCATATTTCATTACATGGTATCAGAACTTTGGTGTTCTTGGGTTATAACTTGTACATGAAGATCAAGAGGAGGATCGTGAGACTAGTGGAGCATTGGTTTGTTGGTTTGTTGCCTCAGGAGCAACTTTTTCAACACCTTTCTTCTTGCAATCTTCTCATCTTCTTTCTTCTCCTTGTCTCTCTATCTTTTTTCTTCTCCGCTATGGTTGATAAAGAAATTATAACGGTTGTTTCTATCAAATTTGATGGGAAAAACTACAATATGTGGACCGCGATGGTAAAAGAATCCTCATGGGTAAAAATATGTAACAATGTTTTTATGGTTCCACATTGAAACTACAAACAATTCTCACAAGAATGATTGTTGGAGTCTATGGTGAATATAAGGAAGAGAATCTTAAGGGAGTTAAAAAGTTATGCTTGATTATAAAAAAAAACTATAAAGAGTAGGAAGTGGGTCATGTCAAATTTCTTTATCTCTTTATGGGTAATATGCATGAGGAATCATGCTCTCATATTCTTGAATTTGAAAGAGCGGATGAAGCTTGAGAATATATTAGACAAACATATACCCAAAAAGATGTTGCTCACAAATGGGATCTTAAAGACAAAATCCATAGTTGTAAACAAGGTGATAAAATAGTGAGGAAATATTATAGTACCCTCAAAACTTTGGGATCAATTAGCTAAGCTTCAACCTATATAAGAGACACCTAATAATGCAAGGGAAAAAGGATTTAGACGTTTTGATTCAGAAAATGACAAACTTTATATCTCAAGGAATGTTTATTTTTTGGAAAATGAAAGTTGCTTTCAAAATGTGCCTAAGAACTCTGAGCATTCTTTTTTATTTGAGATATTACCTCAAAATAGTAATGAGATTTTATTAAAGAATGTTAGTAATGAAGAGCCTCAACTCAATCTCCAAGATGGTGAGAATATTGAATCAGAAGAACCTAATGTAATTCAATATAGAAGACGTGCAAATGATAGACAATCAAGCATTATAGAAAATTATTCTACCTTAGAAACCCAACAACATCCTTTATTGATCAAAATGCTTAACACAAGCATTGAAGAAACAAGAGGGGTTCGACCCCTATTTATACACAAAACCCAGATTGAGGAGAGACCTTTTGGGAGCTCCCAACCGTCATAAATATGACCATTGGGCAGCCTCCCAACAAAGACCAAAGAGCCCTTGACCTTTTGGTCAAGGACAAAAAACAAAAATAAAAAAAAATAAAAAGGGGCTACACACAGTCCCTTGTGATTATTTTATTACAAGAAAAAAAAACAAATTACCCCTAACTCAAAAAGTAAATTATATGTCATAAATAGTATATGTATACTATTTTAACATCCCCTAAACACCAAAAGTTTGTTGAGAAAGAACAAAAAACGTGGAGCAGTAAAAGCTTTAGTAAAGAAGTCTGTAAGTTGGAACTCTGAAGTGACAAAAGGTAATTCAATAGTTCCTCTCAAGAATTTGTGATGAACATAATGGTAGTTCATCTCAATGTGCATGGTGCGCTCATGAAAGGTGTAGTTGTTGGCAATGTAAATTGCACTTTTATTATCGCAACACATCTTCGAAGGTTTGAAGATGTCAATACCCATATCTCTAAGAAGATTTTTTAACCATACAAGTTCCACAATTGTTGCTATACCTCTTTATTCTACTTCAGTAGAAGATAATGAGACCTTCTGTTGCTTGCATCTCTAGGCAATCAAAGAATCTCTTAGAAAAACACAAAAATCAGTAGTTGAGATTTTATCATTGGGATTTTCTCCCCAATCAACATCAATATAAGCAAGTAAATCTAAAGATGAGGATGAGGATAGAAAGAGCCCTTTAGTTATGATATTCTTGATATATCTGATGATCCTTAGTACAATACTCATGTGTACAGTTATTGGAGCATGTTGAAACTGACTAACAGAGTGAACTGTATAAGTTATATCTGTCTGGTGATAAACAGATAAGTGAGAGACCCAATTAGTTGTCTGAAAGGTGTGGGATCTTCAAGAAGAGTCTAATCTTCAAATCTTAAATTAGCATTCACCACTTCAGGAGTTTTACTTTCTTATTGTTGATACTACCAAACTTTTATCTATTTTAGAAAGACAAGAGAGAGTTAACAGAAAGACAGAGAGAGAGATAACACGACTTTCATTAACCCTAATCATCTATTTAAATAGGGATTTAGTAAAGAGAAGATTTACAAGTAGGCATACGTAATTGTTCTAAATTACGTATGACCACCCTAGATTTATGAATATTGCTTTTAACACTCCCCCTCAAGCTGGAGCATATATATCTATCATGCTCAGCTTCCTGCAACATCTTGAAAAAAACCTGCACTTGTGATAGGCTTGGTGAAGACATCTGCAACTTGGTCCTCATAAGTGAAATATGCCCCAACTGCACTAAGTCACGTATATAGTGGCAATCAACTTCAATGTGTTTCGTTCTCTCATGAAAAACTGAATTGTTAGTTATATGGGTGGTTACTCTATTATCACACATTATCAACATTGGGGATGGAATCATCACTTGTAGATCTCTTAGAATGGACCTAACCCACATTATTTCAGCAATTGTTTGAGTCATAGCTCTATATTCTGATTCAGCACTCGAACGAGCTACCATAGTCTGTTTTTTATCCTACAAACACGCAGAACCCTATGGTGGACTTTCTATCATCGATGGCCCCAGCATAGTCTACATCTGAGTATGCAAGTATATCAAGGTTGGAGCTTTGTTTATATAGCAATCCCTTTCCAGGAGAGGATTTCAAATACCTGAGAATCATCATAAGTGTCTGCCAGTGCACTCGGGTTGGTTTGTCCATGAATTGGCTTATCTTACTCACAGTCAGGAGATATTTGGCCGTGTTACAGTAACATATAAAAGTTTACCAACCAAGGATCTAAAACTACTACTGTCAATTGGTTCTGCTTGTTCATCATACATATGAAGTTTAAGATCCATTGGTATATTGGCTGGTTTGGCACCTAACATCCTTGTTTCCTGCAGTAGGTCAAGTACATACTTTCTCTATGATAAAACTAACCCTTCACTGTTTCTAGCCACCTCTATGCCCAAGAAGTATCTAAGAGAACCGAGGTCTTTTGTGACAAAGTGCTTCTGAAGATGAATTTTTGTGTCTGAGATGTCCTTTGCACTGCTCCCTGTAAGAATAATATCATCCACATACACAACCATGACCACAATACCAGCAGAGGTTTTCTTGATAAACAAGGAGTGATCTGATGCTGACCTGTTGAAGCCAAATGCAGACATAATTTCAAATAACTTCTGAAACCATGCACAGGGACTCTGTTTTAGGCCATATATGGCCTTCTTTAGTTTGCACACCTTGCTACACTCCCCCCTGAACCTCAAACCCGGGAGGTTGCTACATGTACACAGTTTCAGACAGATCCCCATACAAGAAGGCATTTTTCACATCTAACTAGCATAAACTCCACCTACAATGAATAGCTACAGATATGACCAGACGAATAGTCCCAAGACGGGAGACTGGAGAAAAATTCTAAAAAAAGTCAACCCCATATGTTTGAGTATACCCTTTAGCCACCAACCGGGCTTTGTATCTTTCAATGGAGTCATCCGAGCTATACTTAATGGTGTAGACCCACTTACATCCAACGATATCTGCATCAGTAGGTGGAACAACCAAGTCCCATGTGTCACATGAGAGCAAGGCATCCATCTCAACCTGCATCGCTTGCTTCCACTTAGGATCTAACAACGCCTGATGATGGTTAAGTGGAACAGATGTGGCAGATAAAGCCGAGATAAAATTCTTCATGTGAACCCCAAGCCTTTCTTTAGTAACAAACTTGGAAATAGGATGTAATGTGTATTGTCTTGTACCTTTCCTGAGAGCTATAGGTCTGTCATCCTCAATATTAGACATCTCAATATTTTCAGGCAAACTTACTTCTAAAGAAGGCGATGATGTAGGATCTGATTCAGGTAGTGATCTACGAGTGTACACCAGCGGAGGATCACGATACCAAGCAAATGTGGGAGACTGAGAATGAGGAATAGTATGTGAAAACGACTCCAAGGGAAAAGGAGGAACGGGAAGAGATATGGCATCACCTTGTGCAACATGTAGTCTGTATGCAGTAGTAGAAAAGTAAGGAACAAATTCAAAGAAAGATACACCGGCACTAACATACTCTCGACAGGAGATGGGATCATAACACCGATATCCTTTTTTATTCTTTGGATATCCAATGAAGACACACTTGATGGCTTGGGTAGATAATTTATCACGGTTAAGTCCAAGTTTATAAACAAAGGAGATGCATCCAAATACTTTGGGAGAAATCGGGAAAAATGAAGCATTAGGATAAAGAATTTGAAAAGGAATTTGTTCTTCCAATGATGAAGAAGGCATACGATTAATGAGATAACAAGCAGTGAGAATGGCATCCCCCTAGTATGAGGGCAGCATATTTGATTGCAACATAAGGGTGCGAGCTATATCTAGAAGATGTCTATGTTTTCTCTCAGCGACTCCATTTTGCTGAGATGTATGGGCACAAGTGGTTTGAGGATGAATGTCACGATTTTGATAAAATTGTAACAATTCATTAGACTTAAACTCGAGAGCATTATCAATGCGGATAATCTTGACAATAGAATGAAACTGAGTCTTTATTTCAATGACAAAAGACATAAGAATGGAAGCAACCTCTGACCTTTTTTATTTATTAAGAAAACCCATGACAATCTAGAAAAATCATCAACAATAACTAAGTAATAACGACACTAAGATCTACTAGGAAGTCTACTAGGTCCTCATACATCAGCATGCGAAATCTCAAACATTCCTTGACTCGATGGACTCTGACTAGAAGGAAAGGAGCTTCTGTGATGTCTACCCAATTGACAGACGTAACACTGGAATGAGTCAGACGGAGAAATCTAAGGAATAAGTCTACGAAGCTTTGGCAAAGGAACATGACCAAGACGGAGATGCCACTGGTAGGTACTGGAAGATGGCTCAGACACAGAATTCATGGATCCAACTGGCTGATGTAGATAATAGACACCACCCTCTTCATGGCCTCCACCAATCCTCTTCCCCGTCAGCAAGTCCTGAAAAATACAACACACAGGATCAAATATCACCCTACAGTTATGCTCCTTAGCAATACGACTAACAGACAGTAAATTCTGATGAAATGAAGGAGCATGAAGGACATTAGTCAATTGAAGTGTGAGGGATATAAAGATGTTTCCTTGGCCTACAACAGGAGAAGATCTCCCATCAGCAAGTATAACATTGCGAGGTTCAGCAATAAGATTTAACTTTGAAAAATTATGGGGAGTCCCACATAAGTGTCTAGAGGCACCTGAATCAATAATCCATCTACTACCTTGATAACTCAGGCTATCACCTGTAGAGCATGCAACATCAGCAACAGGCATAGGAGCACTCGAACTAGGAAGCCGGTGAGACAACAATTCATCGTACTCTGCACGACTAAGGATAACTGAATCGCTGGAGGAGGTAGTGGGAGTCTCTACCTCGAGTTTAGCAACTTGAGCCTTGGACACATTCGGTTTAGGTGATGGGATAGGAGGTTGACCAGTCTTATCCCAGCACCTATCTTCAAGATGTCCAAGTTTACCACAATACGTACATTGAAGTCTTCCTCTTCCTCCTATACTGCGACCGCGACCTCTTCCTCGAAAATTCAAGAAAGTACCTCTTCCACGACCTGAGGTGATTGCTAGGGCTGATGCCTGTGATTCAGATTGGGTTTGAGGAAGAGTGATGGCAAGCCTACTCAGACAATTGTAGGCTTCTGCAAGAGTAGGAACATCAGAACTAGTTAGCATTTGAACTTTGGCAACTGAAAAATCAGATGATAACCTTGTAAGGAACCGAGCAACCATAGTCTGCTCCTGATGGGTCTTCTGCTTGGTGCAACATAAGGGTTTGTGTGCATTTAGCATCTCAAAGGCAGATTTAATAGAGGCATAGTATTGGGCCAAAGTCTGTCCTCCTTGCTGCAACTGGTAAATTTCCTGCTTAACTTGTAGAATACGACTCACATTGGTTTCATGAGAATATGTATCACGGAGATTGTCCCACATTTGTTTAGCTGAGGTATAATAAATCAGTCCATCAACTATATGAGGTTGTACACTGTTCATTATCTATGACATCACAATGTCATTGTCTTCATCCCAGATGACATATTTTTCGGTTCTTTCAATGGGCTCTAATTCCAACAGGACATGCTTTTTCTGATGACCAGAAACCGACATCATGAAGGTGCGAGACCATCGTGCATAATTAGTATCATCTAGCTTAACTGAAGATCCATACGAAAATGGATTCGCAAAGGCTTTATATTCACCAACGACCTCTGCTTTTTGGTCATTATCTTGAGCATGTGACTCAGCCATAAAAAATTTATTTGCTCACCAAGGACAGCAACTAGACATGACAAAAAAAAATCCAACTACCCAGATATTTCTGCACAATAAAGAGTCTCCTGTGCAATTTGCTTCCAGATCTGAATAGTGATCAGATCATCACCACAACCACATAATATATAATATTTTTTTTAAGGAAAGACCTATGTCACATGGGTGCGGGTGCGGGGGTGCGGCACTTTCAAAAAACCTGGGTGCGGGGGTGCAGCAAAAATATAAAAAATTATATATATATATATATATATATATATATATATATATATATATATATATATATATATATAAAGTCCAAAAGTTGGACATAAATGACCCTGGGTGTGTTGACTGCACCCAGGGTAGGTTGACCGCATCGGGTGCAGGTGCGACACCTAGTTGGAGAATCTCTGTGACATATAGGGCAAAAAAAAATTTCTTGGCACCCTGGGTGTGTTGACCGCACCCAAGGTCGGGTTGACCGGTGCCGCACCCGCATCACGTCGACGCGGGTGCGGCACCCTGCTAGCCGAATCCCTATGACATAGGGAAAGACTATCGACTTTAAGACTGGAATTTTCAGCAAGACTACCAACTTCAAGACTAGAATCCTTACCATTTAATTTCCACGGTAATGATCTGATCGCAGACATTCAACAGCGATCTATATTTTTTTTATATCACTATTTTTCGGTCAGATCGTTGACTGCAACATAGTTTAACATCCTCCATTAAAAAATTTAACCCAAGACGACACCACTCAGAT
Organism: Nuphar pumila; assembly: GCF_984573655.1. Lineage (NCBI taxonomy): Eukaryota > Viridiplantae > Streptophyta > Magnoliopsida > Nymphaeales > Nymphaeaceae > Nuphar > Nuphar pumila. The sequence goes on along the minus strand of NC_143255.1, from coordinate 130,405,887 downwards.
CTGAACCAAGATCTCTTTATTTCAGATCCAATCGCAGTCTTCAGATCTGTGTGCTTCTCCTTATGCGTCACAATGATCAGACACGATCTGATTTTTTTTTTATCCACGAGCAGATCACGATGATCAGCGTGCTTCTCCTTATGCTTCACGATGATCAGACACGATCTGATTTTTAAGGTCCACGAGCACATCACGATCCACTACACCCACTTCTTCTTCACCCTTCACGACCAGCAGCATCCTCATCACCACGATCAGCAGCAGCAGCGTCATCCACGAGCAACAGCAGCAACGTCATCCCAAAAGGGAGACCCGCTTTGATACCATGTTGATACTACCAGACTTTTATCTATTTTAGAAAAACAAGAGAGAGTTAACAGAAAGAGAGAGAGAGAGAGAGAGAGAGAGAGAGAGAGAGAGAGAGAGCACGACTTTCATTAACCCTAATCACCTATTTAAATAGGGATTAGTAAAGAGAAGATTTACAAGTAGGCATACGTAATTGTTCTAAATTATGTATGACCACCCCAGATTTATGAATATTACTTTTAACACTTATCATCTGAAATACCAGATTTAGCACATATATCTACAACAAGTTTTATTTGAGAAAGTATGTACCCTTTGAGAGAATATGCAACTTCAATTCCTAAAAAACATCTTAAGAATCCTAGGTCAGACATATCAATATTATTTTTTAAAACATTACTAACTTTTTGTTTGTCATTCTCTGTTATTATCATATCATCTACGTAAAGTAAAAGCATAACTATGCCAATACCTGTATTTTTCACATAGAGAGCAGTGTCAGTGTAGCATGAATGAAAACCCAAATTAATCATAACATTATTGAATCTATCATATTAGGCCTTAGTAGCCTGTTTAAGACCATATAAAGCTTTTAAAAGTTTAAGAGATTTTTCTTTTTCAATATCGAATCCTAGCAGAGGATCCATATAAACTTCTTCATTTGGTTCTCCATTAAGAAAAACATTTTTAACATCTAATTGATATATAGGTCATTTTTTAGTTAATGCAACAACTATTAGAGTCCTAACACTAGTCATTCTAGCTACGGGTACAAAAGTTTCCTCATAGTTAACTTCATATTCTTGAAAGTATCTTTTAGTTACTATCTTAGTTTTATATCTTTCTAGAGTTTCATTACTCTTGGTTTTAACTTTAAAGACCCATCTACATCCAATGGTTTTGGTTTGAAGGTAACTCAACTACTTCCCAAGTTTTTGTTTTCTTAAGGGCATCTAATTCTATGTTCATGGCTTCAATCCAATGAGAAACATTTTTAGCTTCATTATAATGTGAAGGTTCATGGTATGAATGTAATGCCATTAGGCAAGTCCTATAGTTGGGAGATAATGACTCATAAGAGATAAACCTATAGGGTGCAATAAATTCTCTACTAGATCTTTTAAGAGGAGGTTCTTCTATAGGCTCACTATATTGAGAAAATTTTTCTAAGGCACTAGTAGGATTATTTTGCTTACGCCGGGTATAAACTTTAATATTTTTAGCAGATCTATTAATGACATCATCACTACTCGGTGATATCTTAATATTAGAGTATTCATGATTGATATCATCTATAATTTCATGATGATTCAAAGAGTCATCACTAGTATGTATATCTTCTCTTTGAGAGAGATCATACAAAAACATACAATCTATTTCCTCCCTTTTATCATACTCTTAAAAATCATTTTCATCTTCTAAGAATGTCACATCTTTTGAAATATAAAGTTTATTATTTTTGAAATCAAAGCATCTATATCATTTTTATTTTCACCATATCCAATCAAAACACATTTATCTCTTTTGTGTAAAAACACAAAAAATGTTGACATTCGATTTAACAAATAGGTGGAAGTTAAAACGGCTTCAGCCTAAAAACTTTTGAGAATATTTTTAGAAATAAGTAAAGTTCTAACGGTTTCTATTATATGCCTATGTTTTCTTTCTGCTAGCTCATTTTGTTGTCGTGGCTTAAGGAAAAATCGTTGATGAAAAACTCCATTTTTTTTTAGATAGTTTTGAAATTTATTGGATAGATATTCTCCATCCGAATCCGATCTAAGAATAGATATATTGCTTTGAAATTGATTCTTAATTTTTATGTGAAATTCTTTAAAGGAAAAGAGTTTCGACTTAAAATTAAGAAAGTAAACCCACACATATCTAGTAAGGTCATGAATAAAAGTCACATAATACGAGTAACCAACTTTGGATATGACCGGAGAAGGACCCCATACATCTGAGTGCAAAAATTCAAAAGGTCTTGTGAAAACAAAGGTTCTGTTTGGAAATGGGATAGATTTCAGTTTTCCAAGAATACAATCTTAGCAAGTCATATCTTTTTCATTACGAAATTTGTCCCCTCCAAAAAAAAAAAATATATATATATATATATATATATATATATATATATATATATATATATATATTTTAGAATTGCTTGGATGTCCAAGTCTTTTATGCCAAATTTCAATACCCTTATCTTGGACATAAATATAAATGATTTTAAAGGAAGAGACAATGAATCCATAAAATAAAGATCTCCCTTCGTATGGCCATGCCCAATCCGCTTCTGGGACCGAAGATCATGCACAAAGCAACCCTTAGATGAAAAAAATATTTCACATCCATGGTCAACAATTTGAGAAACTGAAAAAACATATAAATTTAGTTTGGCAACAACTCTAACTTTTGGAACAAAAAAAAATTGAAAATCTTTAGAATCTAATGTTCCTATACTCTCAATTTTCAAAATGGTTTCATCGGTAGTAGAAACACAAAACAAGTTTGAGTTGGTGCATATAATAGATAAGACATTCTCATGAAGAGTCATATGGAAAGATGCACCCCAATCTAGAATCCAAGAATACATACTGGGTAAAGATGAAGAGGCGATGGCAGCACCCGATGTAGGAGAAGTTGCTTTAAGAATTTGTTGAAGCGCCATGGATATTTGTATTAGAATATAGATCGGATATGGATCCAGTACTGGATCCATATCCATATAGAATAGGTTCACGTGGTTGATACGTTATAATGTATTATACATTACTAACCAGGGGCAATCTTGCCATTGTAAAATATTATTGTAAACCTATTCTATATTAATGATGTTTTAGTGCAGCACGCTGAAATTGAAGTGGCTGCCGATTCCAAGGAAATCCCCTCTCCTCTCTTCCCCACTCCTCCTTCTTGGTATTCACGATAGAACTGCCAACCCAAGCAGTTTTAACAATTTGGTCAAGTGTGTCTTTCAGATCCGCTCCACTTTTGCCTTCTTATTCCTTCTTGGGAATAGATTCTTCAACGGAAACAACCTTATACTTGAAGGTTCCATTCAACTTAGGGCAAGCGGGTTTAATGTGAACCGACTCATTACAACAATGACAAATAATCATTTTTCTTCCACCACTATAATTATTATTATTACTATAGTTATTTTGCTTCTCAAAGTGTGGAGGCTTGCAGGTCTTAACATGGTTGCCAAGTTTAGATACTGCCAACACTTCATTACAACTTTTACTCATGCCAACATGAGTTTCTTATTGAACAATTTCGGCAATACCATCTTCAAGAAGAAGATGAGTGGATCTATGTAGGAGAAAAGATTTAACTTGCTCAAATTCGGGATAAAGCTCATACAAGAATTGAAAAAATCTCTCTAGTTCCATTTGTTTTTGCCATAGGGGATTCAAAGCACTATAAAATCCTTGGATACCCATTTCACCTTGCTTGGTGGTTCTAACATTTTCTAGCAAGAAATATGCTCTAGTAAGAACCTTTTGGTTATACATACCCTTCATGAAAAACCAAACTTCATTGGCTTTTCAAAATTTTTCAATGTTTGCACATACCTTAAGCTCGACATTGTTCATGAACTATGCAAAAAATTTTGCATGATTCTCCCAATCTTCCACTTGTTTATAATGATCTTCAATGGCTTTGGCATGAGCATCTCCCTCTAAGGCTTTCTCTTGACCTCTTTTTAGCATTTTGTGAGCTTAAGTTGGGGCTCGAGATAGTGCCCAACACATACCCCCAAAGCTTTTCACCTTTGAAATTGTTTTCCATAGCAGAAGCCCATATCATGTAATTTTTTCCATTGAGCTTGAAAGAGAGGTCAATTTTGGCCTCCATTGTGTGAGCAAGAGAGGGAGAGGAAGAGAATGGAAATCAGAAGAGGAGACCATGATCCCTTAGGAAACTTTGTCATGAACACAATCACTTGATGGCAACCTTCCATAAGCCCAAGAATATTATGGCTCTGATATCACGTAAGGAAATATGTGAAATCACAAAACACAAGCTACCAAGAGCTCACAATATCACAATCATACAAGTGCATATGCACAAGTCCACTATTGGACAATACAAAAGCCTAACAAGGCAACAACAATAAAAAATATAATCCTTTATTGATCAAAATGCTTAACACAAGCGTTGAAGAAATAATAGGGGTTTGACCCCTATTTATACACAAAACCCAAACTGAGGGGAGATCATTTGGGAGCTCCAAAGAGCTGTTGGGAGCTCCCAACGGTCATAAATACGACTGTTGGGCAGCATCCCAACAGCTCTTTGGTCAGCCTCCCAACAGCTCTTTGGTCAAAGACCAAAGAGCCCTTGGCCTTTTGGTCAAGGAAAAAAAATAAAAATAAAAAGGGGCTACACGCAGTTCCTAGTAATTATTTTATTACAAGGGGAAAAAAACAAAATACCCCTTACTCAAAAAGTATATTACATGCCATAAATAGTATATATATACTATTTTAACATGTTTTTAGGTGATTCTCTGGTGTCGTGAAAATGCAAAAAACAACAAAAAATATCATTATCATCCACTAAAGTTGAGTACCGTGTAATGACTACTACACTATCAGAGATTGTTTGGTTGCAAAAATTACTTGAAGATATGAGTGTGCATATTCAATCACCCACAAGATTATATTGTGACAATAAAAGCACTATCTACATAGCCGGCAATCGCACACTTTATGAGTGCACTAAACATATCGAAATGGATTGCCATTGTGTTCATGAAGAGTACCTGATGTAGCATCGAAATTTCAGTTGGCCGACTTCTTTACAAAAGCTCTCCCTTCTTCCCAGTTTCATTTTTTGCTTGACAAACTTTCGGTGATTATACCATAAGTTTGAGGGGGAGTGTTAAGTTGTATATATATATATATATATATATATATATATATATATATATATATATATATATATATATATATATATATATATAAGAGATAAATACCAAATAGAGATGTTGGGTTCTTTTATAACTAGTCAACATAGAGTTGACTAGTCAATAGAGCTGTTGGAACAGTCCAACAACTATATTTATAGTTGTTGGAACAGTCCAACAGCTATATTGAAATTGTCTCTTATGTATAAACAGGGGTGAACCCCCTCTTGTTCTTTTATGCTTGTTCTCAAGCACTTTCTCAATAGATTCTTTATGTTTTTTATGTTGTCTCTCTTGCCCATAAGTGGCATTGTGTATGTGATTGTATCTTGACCCATAAGTGGTCTTCATTTGTGTATGTTGTACTTGCTCATAGAAGGCATTTGTTTGTATTTGCAATATTTCATTACAATTATGACTATGGAAAGGAATTCCAAGAAACTTTTGGTTAAAATAGGAGAAGATATAATCGTCCAGTACGATGACATGAATTAACAAAAGGATGGCTTAGCCCTCATTAGAGTCCCAAGAATTGGGTGATTATATACAGAGATCACAGGTGTTCGATAATCCATAGGAAGATACTAATAAAAGGATTACTTTATTATTAAGCAAGATTTCATTGAGAATCTCCTAAAAAATTGCTTTTTGGGTGAGTTGGAAAATGCTAGATTAATTACAATCATTCTAAATCAAATTTTCTTTTCTTGCCTCTATAGGAAGAACAGTTAGTATGAGGTGATTGAAGGCAGCAATCGACTACGAACAGTTAGTTTGGCTTCAAAGTTTCAGCAGGATAGTATGCACCATAGATACACTTATTATAAATTTTAGGCAAAGCTGGGGATACAGACAAGGTAGCCTAAACTAGACACTAAGCCTTTTCTTCTTCGCAATATAGGGATTGTTTAATTCAACACTAGGGAGGTACCATGGTGATCAATTTTCCTGATTTTATTGGTGATAGACCTTGTTATTTAAAACGGCAACCCCACATGACAGCTGGAGTTTCCGAAGGGAGGTTTATGGTTTTTGGTATAACAATTGTTGCTAGTATTTTAGAAAATTCTTACATCCCATGATTTCTCCAGGGGAAATTTTTCAGATGCCCCATCAGAAGAGTTGTTAAGCAGTTGTTTAATGATCAATCAGACTGAGCAATCTTGACATTGTCAATGAATTGGCTCATACTGCCTCCTCCTCCTCTTCTTTTTCGTCTTCTTTTCAGAAACAACACTAAGTGTATTATCAAACACTGAGACAATTGAGATTAACATGAGTCACAGATTCATATAAAATTCAAACTGTTGGAACACCATACTTCAACACTCCAACTTGTTCAAGAAACAATGCAATCAGAAAATCAAGAAGAAAATACCGTGAACAATCATAATTTCACACTATGAAATACATAAAAATTCTAACTGTTGGAACAGCAATTTCAACTAATCAACAATAAGATAACGAAAAAGAAGACACCATCACCATGAGCAACCAGAATTTCATAATATGCAAGGTAAAACATACCTGCCGCAACAAGAGCGTCCCAGAGCTCTTCTGGCGAAATGCTTCCATTGTGCTCGACATCTATGGTTTGAAAAATGCGATAAAGCTCGAGCTCTTTATCATCCATGTAGCGCTTGAATTCCTGGTAATCAACACGCCCATCGCTGTTGGCATCGCATACCTTCAAGAGATCCTTCGCATACTTATACTCAGCAGGTATCCGAAGCCCCCGAAGACCCGATTCTATCTGCAAGTAGTCAAGGTATCCGCTGTTCGACACATCAAAGAAGTTGAAGAGACCCCGAATTCTCAGCTCCCTCTCCTCCTCAGTCTCCCTCAATGCCAAAAGCACGTGCTCCATGGACACCGTACCAGTCTTCTCCACCGGCTTCCCTTGGGTGCCGGATTTAGACAAATGATCCGACGTCGATTTCTTCTTGTTAGAGAGCTCAATACGCTTAACAGCCTGTCCGGCGCCTGACATTCTCCGCAAAGATCACATTAATTGCCCGGAAATGCATCTGCGAAACATCTCGAACTCACTGAATCTTCAGCCAGCGATCGAGAACCCAACATCAGAACTCGTCGCAAAGAGAAAAAAGGATCCTTTCTCAGGAAGCGAAAGAACACCCACCAAGCTAGATCAAAAGCGAACAAGTAATCAAGAAATTCATGGTCCTATTTCCATTTCAAAACGCCAAAACAGAACCGACTCACACTGGGACGAACCATACAGCCCAAATTCTCGTAGCGTTTTTCCCCAGCACGTGAATCAAGGAATAATACATTCTCAAGCGAGAGAAAGAGAGGGGCGATCTCCGCCAAATTCCTCTGGAACTGTAAAACAACCGAAAAGTTCCGGCACGATGGATCCGAATCCTTCTCGAAAGGCATCAAATCCGCCGGAAACTCGCCTGCGAAAACCCAGAATCCGGTCTATAAACCAAATACATGAGATCAAATCGAGCTAAACTGCAAGGAGAAATCAGCTCAATTCACCAATCACTACCGAAAAGAGAGAGAGAGGACGCGTACGCTTCGAATTTCAAAACATCTCTTCCTCCAAGCAAGCTTTCTCTTTTTCCTCTTATCAGTTTTCAATGATTCTTCTACTAAGTTCAAAAAGGCTCATTGATGCGTAATTAATTGTAAAAAAATAAGACTAGTTACTAGCACTTTTTTTTATATTTAATTTTTTTTATTGATCAGACCCTATATATATGATCTACAAGTATTATTTAGTAGAAAAAAAGTTTTGGATCATGTGTTTGCATACACGTAGCTTTTTAAGACCTTTAAAAATCAACGGCTCACAATGTATCAAAATTTAATGACTTAAAAAATCTTATTTTTATGTTCAACTTAGCGCGACACTCTTTCTCGGAGAACTGGGTACGTACTCACTTAATGAGTACGTCAACTGTTATCAAATACGTGTAAAAACATATTTGATTAGCCAACAAATCTAGACTGGGAATTGTCATCCAACTCTAATCCGCATCTAAATCCAAATCTAGTTAAGATCCAAGCAACAGATTCAGTAACTCCTAAATCGAAGCCCGACTTCTTTGCATCCCGAGCCCCACCGAGGCAGGTCAACCCACCACAGAGAAAGGGGGCACGCCAGCCTAATGGAATCAAAAGAGTTAATCACCACGCTCACCAAAAAGCCTTAAATCTTTCAAAACCATAGTTAGTAATATGTGAAATGAAAAAAAAAACTCTAAATAGTGAGTATATGAACAAAACAATATAAATGGATTTGTTTAATTTGGATTTAATTTTATAAAATGAGGACAAAACAAGTAGATACATATAAGATTTTTACTTGAAACCCAAGCTAGCACGTAGAACTATGAGATTCAAATTCAAGGCTCAAATGTAATATAAACATGAGAACAGATAAAATTGTGTCTACAAGAGTACCAGACCCACAGGTGGGCCAGGGCTTTTTGGCCGTTGGCGAGCAGACCAGGCGACCGCATGCCTTCAATTCAAGGTGGCCCACATTTAGAAACACTACCAGCATCACATGTGAGCCTTAAAAGCATAGTTCATATAATCATACAGCAAGTCCCTATTCTGTACAGCATTGACAAAGACAATGGACCCCAAGAGAGACCCTTCAGCCTTAGATGATTTACTTCCATGGACTGAGATCCATGTAATCCCCATCACCATCATGAGTCTGTTACCAAACTCACCGGTCAAATGAGTGATAGGCAGTCCATAGCCCAGTGCCCTGGTTTCCCACACCTATAGCAGTTGCTTGGCCTAATCTTTATAGGACTGGCAGGACTGGCAACAGGCGTCGCGTCGTCTTCAAAATTGAGCTTCCGGACGGCCGTATGATGAGGACCCTCACTTTGCTGTCCGCACCTAGGTCCGGTGCTTGGTTGACAATCGATACTCGGCAACATGTGCATTGATCCATTTACATCTGAACCATGTATCGGTCCAATCTTACCCTCGTCATTCTGACCTTCATTCCCAGATTCCAAAGCAATACCAATTCCAATCCCTCTCTGGGAGCCAGATGAACCTACTTGTTTGCTAGATTCTCTAGGAGGCTGGTATCTTTCTTGGTCCTTGGTTGGATCATCAACCAACTGGGCGAAATTGCACGAACTTTGGCCCTGTATGGATTGATTAAAGAAGAGTTTACAAGTCATATATGTATAAATAGCAGTGAACTGTGAATAATACTGGAACCTACGTGTTTGCTAGATTCTCTAGGAGGCTTGGATCTTTCTTGGTCCTTGGTTGGATCATCAACCCACTGGGAGAAATTGCATGCACCTTGGCCCTGTATGGAATGATTAAAGAAGAGTTTACAAGTCATGTCTCTAATCTGTGTGTACAAGTAGCAGTGAACTGTGAATAATACTGGAAACTGCAAAATGCAACTCTCCTTTGACACCAAACATTGCTAACTATAACAAATAATGCTGAGACAGCGTCACTATAAATAAAAATAATAATAATAAGGCAAAATAGAAACTAAAGAGTAAAACAGCTTTTATGCGGCTAAGCAATGCTCCTATTAATCAAACCAACGTATTCCATTTTCTCTGAACATATGAAACAACAAAACTCACAAGAAGAATCCCACTCTTTCAAGAGGCAAACCATATTTGCAATATGAGCAGCACATTCATCAGAGCATACATGAATCCCATCAAGGGAAGGGAACGGTTGTCACCAAAATTCAGAGACAAAATATTTACCTACAGATAATCTTTAAGGAAAGTGTCAATGGACATGGTTGAAATGCAGTAGTCACTTATTCAACAAATCTCACACTGCCTGCATGCACATGAAGGTTCTGGTCACCAAGTACAGAGAGGGAAGAAAAGCATGCCAGTTTTGTACCTTTTGTTTATTGTTCAAGGAAGTTCCCTTCCTAGTGTATGTTCCCTGTTTCACACCCACACACACACAACCACCCACCCCTAGAACTGCCATCTGCAATTATGCTTACCACACATAATCTTTGCATGTATTAAACCAAATAGTCCAGCAACATGCAGCATAGAGAGTGTAGTGCGCAGTGTGTAGTTTTTTGTATACATGACCACATGTTCAAATGCAAGGCAATTTCTAAACGCGCTGCAGGGTTCACAATGCAACAATATAAGATGGAATTTGAGATGCTTGACAATCTCGTTTTGACTTGATTCATGCTCAGAGTTGTTAGGAGTTCACAGCTATGCATGCACCCTGCGTTTGTGCATGTTCCCGACATACTTTTGTTCACTCTGACATGCGTTGACATGCTCACACTTGGTACAAATTATCATCATGCTTATTCATTGTGTCGATTACCACAATGCCAGCACTAATGACCTAGTGCTAAAAGGCTACTCCTTAGAGTGGAGGTGTGGACGGGCATTGGGGGGGTTAGTATGAAACTAATTGCTTTGGCCACAGGTCGGAAAGAACAATCACAGCTGAGAAAGCATAAACTGATTGTTGTTCACAAGGTCAATCATGTGACCAACTTTCACAAGATTCCAGGCAAGAACAAATCACAACTGGCAATCACAATCACAAGTGGTAACTTTCTCATGTTTCGCTAACCTTGAGAAAAATCACAATAACAGGATCTTGAGAAAAATCAAGAATAGCAGGGCATTGCAAACATGCCATAAAAGTTATTTGAAGGAAATGGAGGATTTGAAAGAGTAGAATTTCCACAATGATGAATGCATAAAGGTGTAAAAATAAAACAAACCGAGAAAAGCAAAGCAATTGAACCCCACCAACAAACTAAAGTTATTAAACGTGAGGACAAAGTCACAAACTCTTGCTAATATTGTTAATGTGATGTCATCCGATCCAAAATGACGACATATAGCCGAGAGTCCATATAAGCTGACCGTGGAAAATTTTAAGCATAGATTTGCCACAATGTCCAGGGGCAGACAGGACACTTATAGAGAGACTGAGGTGATTCCTTGGGGAAAGTACACAACTGTACATGCACAAGCAAGAAATGTTTGCAACTTTTCTTTACCATGATTTGATAGTCAGGAAATCATTTTCCTTTTTATATTGGACGCAATGTATCAAAATTCAAATTGACATCATACCCTCGAAGAAGCACTCACACCTTTTAAATGGAGGAGTTTTTCTAAAGTCTAATTGAAAAAAAAAGAGGCACAATCAACCATAAACAAATCAGTAAAGAAGTTAAATCAGATTTACATTTGCAAGATCAGCTCAAAATATACATTTCTTGACCTTGAGAAACATGAAACCTTTGTATCTAGACTAGAAGGATTCAATTTCTAGAATTTAAATTGCTATTAAAATCATAGAAAACTACAAAAAAATACTAGAACTTTTATCCAATATAGCGCTCTTTATGATAAATTTAACATATCAATGATTTAATGAAGACATATTCTATGGATCTATATTTCAGAAAGTTTATGTTAAATGTTGAAATGTACGCACTGTCACATAAAATAATGAATTTTGATCAATTTACCAAGAACCAGTGTTATCAAAAGCGCACCTTGAGGTGCAAAAGGCGTGCCTCACCTTGAGGCGCGGCCCTCTGTGCCTCAAGGCGCAAGCCTGAGGCACAAAAAAAAAAAGGAAAAAAAAATTTACAACAAGACTTCTGAGAAGTAATAAAAAAGATTTTTGTAGATTAATCTCATATATTTTCCAGTTATTTCAGTTATGTAATCAGTTTTTTAGTATATTCCTATATTTTAACTTTTGTTGGTTAATCTCGTATATTTTTCAGTTATTTCAGTCATGTAATTAGTTTCTTAATATATTTTAACTTTTGTTGGTTAATCTTATATATTTTTCAGTTATGTAATCAGTTTTTTAGTTACTTTTAAATGTTAATCTCATATTTTTTAGAATAATCTCATATTTTAATCTCATATATTTTCAGTTATTTCAGTTACGTAATCAGTTTCTTAGTATATTTTAACTTTTGTTGGTTAATCTCATATATTTTCAGTTATGTAATCAGTTTTTAGTTACTTTTATATGTTAATCTCATATTTTTTAGAATAATTTCATATATTTTAACTTTTGTAGGTTAATCTCATATATTTTCCAGTTATGTAATCATTTTTTTAGTTACTTTTATATGTTAATCTCATATTTTTTAGAATAATCTCATATATTTTAACTTTTGTAGGTTAATCTCATATATTTTCCAATTATTTTAGTTATGTAATAAGTTTCTTAGTATATTTTAACTTTTTTTGGTTAATCTCATATATTTTCCAATTATATAATCAGTTTTTAGTTATTTTTATATGTTAATCTCATATTTTTTAGTACTTATTTGAGATTTTCTATTTCTTATTGGTTGTTATTTCATCAATAAAGCATTTCCTTATTTATTTATATTTTTAGATATTTTTTAAAGTTTTCAACAAAAAAATTTGAGGCTTACGCCTCGCCTCGGTTTTTGGTGGAGCACCTCGCTACGCCTCAACGCTTTTCACAACACTGCCAAGAACACTCATACTTATTGGCTGCAAACATATCCTCAAAAACAGTAAATTAAAAACTGATAGTAAATTATGTTAAAATATCTATCTATCTATATAATCTTACTATTTTTATACCAAAATACCTAATAGGGATATTTTGGTCATTTCACCATGTACTTTTATTTTTAGGTTTTTTTCTTATTTTTATTTTTTCCTTTTTTATTCTTTTCTTTTTTTATTTATTCTTTTTTTGTAAGGAATCATTGGGGGCCCCACATAATGGAACGTTGGAGTCCCCAACGGTCATATTTACGACCATTGGGGCTCCCCAATGTTCCTTATGGGAGCCCCAATGGCCCCCTCTTTTTTGTAGCCTCCCTCTTGTATAAAAAGGGGTCTCCCCCCTCTCAAATGTAAGGAGTTTTCTCCTTTTTTCTTTCTTGAATAATATTTTTTTGTCTTTTGGCTTTCACCCCATAGTGGTTTGTGTAATTTGCACATTAAGTGCTTGTGTAATTTGGTTCATTATTGGACCTTTTTGTATTTCTGCATATCTCATTACATGGTATCAGAGCCAATTGGGTTATTTGCAGTCTTGGAAGTATTTTTCTAAGTCCCTTCTCATCTCTACCTCTCTTTGTCATCATGGAGCATGACACAAGAGTTGAACTTTCCTTTAATCTTATAGGATCAAATTATTTGATGTGGGCATCGGCTATGGAGAATCACCTTCGTGGCAAAAAGCTATGGGGCTTCATGATGGGGACAACTCTTGAACCAACGTTGAAGCTCACCAAGATTGAAGGTGGCATCGAAAAGGCTCTTGATGGTGAAGATCACATTAAAGCAATCAATGAACATCAAACTAAGGTAGAAGATTGGGAAAGTAACCACGCTAAAATTTTGACGTGGTTCATGAACAATGTTGACATAAAAATTTGTGCCAACATTGCTAAGTTTAGAAGAGCCAATGAAGCTTGGTTCTTTTTTAAGGGTACAACAACAATCACGCCTTCATCCCAAAACAATTGGGGTCGGCGATATGAACCAAAAAAGAAAATCATTCTGGGTCTTCTACATGAATCCTTCTCCTCCAATCATTTCTATCCAATGCCATGTCCTCGGTGAGATTCAAAGCATTCATATCCTTTCCTATCATCTCCATCCAAGTCTTCTTACGCCTACCCCGACCTCTTTTAACTAATATATTTTCCCATTCATATCCTTTCTTAAGGGTATATACCAAAAAATATTTAGCTAGACAATTTTTTTGTCAAGAAAAATTTGATCTAATAAAAAAGGATACATGAGTGTCCGAGATTACTTTAGTGTTTTGTCTCCCCTTTGGGATGAGCTTGCACTTCTTGAGCCCAAGTGGGTGGCTCCGAAAGATGTTAAATTAAGAAGAGAACAAATTGAGAAAGAACATTTCTTTCAATTTCTCCACGGTCTTAGACCGGAATTTGAACAAGTAAATGGAATCCCTTCTTCATAGAAGCAAGGCCTTACCTATTGAAGATGCCCTTGCCGAAGTGTGCTAAGAGAAAACTCGTCTTGGCATCACTCATAAAAGTGATGAGATTTTGGTCGTTACTAAGCCGGGATCCAATGTTAAGCCTTGTAGGCCTCCCCACTTTGCCAAAAATAATAGCTTTAGAAAGGGTGTCATTTGTCACTATTGTAATGAACTGAGTCATATCAAACCGGTTTGTCTTAAGCTCAAAGGAAAAGTGGTTGCGGTTGGTGAAAATGTTCAAAGTAAAGAAGAAGTGAACAACAATGGAGGAGACATTAAAGACACCCTAAATCAAATTTCGAAGGCACTTCAACATCTTCTCAAGTGTTCCTCTACTTCGGGTGCTGCTATCGCAACCTCCTCGTCTCATCCAGGTATGTGGATTTTGGACTCCGGTGCTTCTTTTCACATGACACCTCATAAACACATCATTTCCAATGTCCATTCCATTCCCATAACATCTTATGTTTCAACGGCTGATGGGACTTCTTTGAAAATTGAAAACATTGGAACACTTGATTTAAAATATTCTCAAAAAAATTTTGTTCCAAAAGTAAGGGTGGTTCCAAAAATTAATTTAAACTTAATTTTTGTTTCTCAAATTATTGATCAAGAATGCCTTTCTCACCTAAAGATTGTACCGTGCAGGATCTCCAGTCAGGCAAGCTGATTGGGCAAGGCCATAGGAGGAGCGATCCGTATTTCATGGATTTTTTGTCACTACCATCCAAGTCATTTTGTAATTTTGTAAATGTCAAAAGTATAGATGTTTAGCACAAGAGACTTGGTCATCCGAATTTTTCAAAGATGTCGCTCTTTTCCTTTTTGGGAAACTCTTTTAATGAAAAAGTTATATCTCGTAAAGATTGCATCTTCGGTAAATTAAAAGCCACTTCTTTTCCTCAAAGAAGCTTTGTCTCTAGACGACCGTTTGAATTAGTTCATTCCGATGTTTGGGGTCCTTCTCCTAACATATCTAAGGGACATTTCTTATATTATATAATTTTTGTGGATGATTTCACTAGATACACATGGATTTTGTAGAAAATCCGATGTGTTTTTCATCTTTAAAGATTTTCATACAATGATCAAAAAACAATTTCTAAGTAATTTGTCTATTCTAAGATCGGATTCCGGAGGAGAATATATGTCAAATGAATTTTAAACTTATTTGTGACAAAATAAAATTTGTTATCAAAGATCTTGTCCTAATACACCGCAACAAAATGGTCTTGCAGAAAGAAAACATAGGCACATTATGGAAACACCTAGAACCTTTCTAATTTTTAAAAATATTCCAAAGTCTTTTTGGGTCGAAGCCGCTTTAACTTCAACATAGCTTATTAATAGAACTCCTTCGTCGTTTTTAAAAAATGTTTCTCCTTTTGAAAAACTTTATAATAGATCTCTAGATTTCAAAAGGCAAAGAATTTTTTGTTGTAAATGTTATGTACTTACCCATAAAAATGATAAGCTTTCTCCGAAGGCTATTGAATGTGTTTTCTTAGGATACGGTAAAAAACAAAAAAGATATCAATGCTTTGATCTATCAAATAATAAACTTTATATCTAAAAAGATGTTACTTTCCTTGAAGAAGAAGATGGTTTTGCAAATCTTGAGCCAAGAGAATACAATGACTATTCTTTCTTATTTGATTTACTACCCCGACAAGATGAACCAAATTTAATTGAAAATATTGAACCTCTCTATGAAGTTGAAAATCAAAATGATCAAGTTTTTGACAATGAAAGAAATGAATCTCATGAAAGTATAGATGGGTAACAAACAATACTCAAGTTTATACTAGGAGAAATGAAAAAACTCATCTATATGCTTTTGATAAATTTTCTCAAAATATTTCTTTGGAAGAATCATCTCAAAGAAGGTCAAATCATATCTCTAAAGCACCAAATCGGTTTGTATCTTATGAGTCTTTTTCACCACATTTTAGAACTTGTCTATTAGCCATTCACTCCTTTTATGAATCATCTCATTATAATGATGCTAAACAATATGCACATTAGAATAAAGCCATAAAACATGAACTTAATGCACTTAAGAAAGCCCAAACTTGGAAAATTGTGGATTCTCCTCAAGGAAAGAAACCCATAGGATGTAGATGGGTTTTTAAGGTAAAAATGAAAAGTAATGGATCTTTAGAAAGATATAAAACTGGATTGGTAGCTAAAGAATATGCACAATATAATGGGGTAGATTATGATGAGACGTTTGCCCCGGTTGCTCGAATGACAAGTGTCTGAGCTCTTATAGCAATTGCTTCTATCAAAAAATGGTATATTTATCAACTTGATGTTAAAAATGTTTTTTTAAACGGAGATCTTAGTGAAGAGGTTTATATGAATCCTCCTCTTTGTATGAGTTTAAATGAAAAAGTTTTGAAACTAAAGAAAGCTTTGTGTGGTCTTAAACAAGCTCCCAAGGCTTGGTACGACAAGTTTAGTAATATTTTAATTAACTTGGGTTTTGTTTCATGTTATACTGACATTGCTCTCTTTGTTAAGAAAACAAGTGATTCTATTGTAATTCTGCTCCTTTATGTTGATGATATGATCATCACAGGAAGTGACAAAGAGAGAGTAAATGTCATTAAATTTATGTTAAAGAAAACTTTTGATGTGTCAGACCTAGGTTTTCAAAGATATTTTCTAGGTATTGAGGTGGTCTATTCACAGCGAGGATATATTTTATCCCAAATGAAGCTGGCAGTAGACATTTGTGCTAAGTCGGGGATTTCAGATGATAAGAAAGTAAAATCTCCTGAAGTTATAAATGTCAAATTAAGACTTGACGATGGTGTTCTACTTGATGATCCTACTCCTTATCGACAATTAATTGGATTACTTACTTACTTGTCTATCACCCGGCCAAATATTGATCATGTCGTTCATTCAGTAAGCCAGTTTCAGCATGCTCCTATGATAGTTCATATGGCAGTTGTCGTGAGAATTGTGTGATACGTCAAGAATACTATCTCAAAAGGGTTTTTCTCATCTTCTTTTGATTTGACTGCTTATACTGATGTAAATTTGGGGTAATCCCAATGATCTAATCTCAACTACTGGTTTTTGTATTTTCTTAAGGAATTCGCTTATTTATTTGAGGTGCAAGATGCAGCAAAAAATATCTTTATCGTCAACTGAAGCTGAATATCGAGCCATGGCGACTACAACCATGGAGATTGTATGGCTCAGAAGTCTTCCTTATGATATGGGGGTCATCATCTCAACTCCATCAAAGATGTGTTAATGACAACAAAAGTGCGATCTACATTGCAAGCAATCATACATTTCATGAGCGCACTAAGCATATTGAAATGGACTGTCACTGTGTTCAAGATGAATATATGAGAGGGACAATTTCATTGCCTTATGTCACATCAAAATATCAGTTAGTCGACTTCTTCACCAAAGCGCTTTCAACTCCTCGCTTTTTGTTTTTCCTTAACAAACTTTCTATTTTCTCCCAGTAAAGTTTGAGGAGAGGTGTTAAAATATGTCATTTCACCGTGTACTTTTATTAGCCTCCCTCTTGTATAAAAAGGGATCTACCCCCTCTCAAATGCAAGGAGTTTTCTTTTCTTTCTTGAATAATATTCTTTTGCCTTTTGACTTTCACCCCATAGTGGGTTTGTGTAATTTGCACATTAAGCGCTTGTGTTATTTGGTTCATTATTGAACCCTTTTGTATTTCCGCATATCTCATTACAAATTATTGAGTTTAATGCCTCGCTTTTTTTTTGGATAATCCAAGGGAAAAAAAACCATTCGACAGCTTAGTAAAACCCTTGAGGTCCCCCCACCCAGACTGCCAAAGAGTACACCCAGCTTCGACCTTGCAGCAA